>NW_027526203.1:231119506-231277006 GCF_048455015.1 Haemaphysalis longicornis | reverse complement strand
TGATGAAAACAAATAACGCGCTGCAAAGATTGGCTTAAACTGAGCTTGCTATTCCGTAAAACTAAGAGGAAACATGTAGAATACAGATACAGTAATCCCTCGTTATAGCGAAGTCAGCAAGACGGCGAAAAATTTTGTTATAAACGGTATATTGATATAAGCAACCACTCGAGAAAAGCTAAACCAGTTTAGCTTATTATACGCCACAGCTGCGAGGAATCAAACCATAATGTATTCACTGAAGCAAAACGTTATTCAGAGTAAGCTGTGGTGGCTGTTTCATGTTCTTGCCGGGCGAGAGCAACCCCTGCTACAATTTGACCATTTGACCAAGCAATGCAGGAGGCTATGGTCGCCGCCCACAAAAATTGGCAGCGGCAGTGCCCCTTTTATAGGGGGGCGTGCGGGCGTCACGAAACGCTATACGAGAGTTTTGCGCTGAAAAGCGCCGCAGATGCCGTGGCTCGAGACGGAGGTTGTTTGTTGAGCTCAAAAAATAAATAAATAATAATAATAAAAAGATTAACCGTTCATTGGGCGTACAAAGCACAATCATGAAAACTGATCGGTTTCGCATTAGGGGCATTGCATGATCACTGGGAATTGTTTTCCCGAGTTGTGCAGCCGTGAAGTTTGCAACACAAGAGTTCTTCGGCGCCTCGTTGTCGGCGACACTGCCAATTCTACGGTTCGATTGCCAGTGTTCGCGCACCGTCGTGTCCACGCCCTTGACCAATGTGTTGCGACGAAGTTCAATGACCCTACCACGCATTTGGACCGTTTGCCCAAAATGGGGATCACCCGAATCGAGCATGACCGGCTCGAGAAAACCGCCGGCGAAGTACCAGCTTGTGTTGACCTGCCATGTTGACAGCCTGACTCGCCACTGGGTCACCGCGGCACGGCGACGCCACCGCTCGCCACTTAATTCGCTCTAAGCGGGTCAAGCTCTTCTGGCGCTTCGAGTAATGCGGCCTAAAATGCATCCGTTTGGGTTGGGACCAGAATTAATTTTCGAATGAAGCGATATTTCGAATAAAGCGATTTCGTTATAACGAGTGACTACTGTATTTATATTTATTGGACGTAGTTTTTCGATGATTATAATAATTACGCCTGAGTGACTAATAATAGAAGTTCGATTTCTTACACGTGGAGGAAATCGCCGCGGGCCCATGTGGAACACAAAGAAATGCCACTGCCAACACGATCATTGCGGTTTGCGGATGACGCGAGCTCACGCACGACACTGATCACTTAGTGAGGCTAGAAAGTATTGGCTATGATCGGGAATCTGCCTGCCTGACCTGTTAAAATTCTGTTCTCCAACGTAAACGAAGCCTGTTTGCGTATTTTTTTAGCTTTACAAAATGATACAGCAATAAATGAGTGTTTTTGTAAGTTTTTCCTGAACAAAAAAAATTTTGTTCGCGCTCAACCTTTAAAGGGGCCCTGAAAGGCGTTTTGAGCACACTGAATTGACTAGCGCAATCGTTAGATTGGGTCGTCAACATCATCTGTGCCAAGTATTACTATTTTACGCGCAGCGGAAAGCTCACACTTTTGTTGCAAAGTTTGTCGTTTTTTTCTCACCCTTCCCTTCGAGTTTTTGGACGCCGCTATCTTCACATGTCTACGTCATCGATTCCCAGATGTTCGTCATTAGCTAGACATCGTGCTATTGGGCGGCTTTTTCACGCACTTCCGGCAAAGAGATGAGTCGTCTGCTCAGCGTCGGCTCGCCGGCTGATCTGCCAGCGGAGTGTCGGAGTGCTTGGACATTTTACGACAAACGAAACAAGTGTAAACAAACGCTTAACCGTTTGTATTGAATGCAACAGGGCCACAACACGACATGCATATTCTCTTACTTCAGTACGTTCCACAAAGAAAGTGTTGAAGCCCCGTGGCACTTCTTTCTTGCAATCGCAGAGAACGCCCTGAGCCGAATGCCCGGGTTTGACGCATACATTTTATTCAACTTCCAAACAATCCAGAGATGCGTTTCAAACGAACACAACGTCACAACATGCGTTGCAAGTCCGAACCGCGATTGACAGACGATGGGTTGCCTCCTCTTGCCCCTCGTAAATTCAGCACTCACCTCGCGCGCGGTTTTCGGGGACGAACAGCAAGTCACTTAACTCTGGCGCACAAGCCGAGATGGCTTTTAGCCACGCACACTGCACATACCCCATGCGAGGTTGAGTCGTACGCCACTTGAGAAAGATAATCCAGACCTTGGGAAGCACTGTCCACCCGCAGAAGCAAAACGTCGCATTTCATCGCGAAACAAAGGCGTCCACAACACACACACCATCGCCTCCTGTAATGCCAAACGCATCTCGCACTTCCAAATGGGAGTGAGTAGTATGCCTGCAGTGCCCATATGCCGCGAGGTGGGGCCCCAAGCTGAACCGGGATCACGCAACCGTAACTGACTTCTAAAGTGGTTTGTGCCTTGTTGCCAGGGCAACCGATGTTTGATATTGTCAAAGAAATGGTGCTCGCTCCAGCGCTAGAAAGCTCAGAGCTGCGGCGGAGCATGTTTTGCCAACGTTGCCGCTCTCCACCACGCGTCGCCCCAAGCTGAACTGGCGTTTTTTGCAGGGGTTCTGTATCGGTTTAAAATGTTTTTTTCACATGCCGCCGGCAGGAATTACCACCGCCACAAAATAAGACCCGGCACCAGCGGTGCCACATCTGATACGGCGCTTTTTGGATAAACAGTGCGCTGTGCATCCAAGGGAGCGAGCGCAGGATCCTCCCTGTGCGGCTGCGAGTTCGCGGCCGATAAAAAGTCGCGTGCCGCCGATAGCAAAGTTCTGCAGCAACGTACACCGCGAAAGGGCAAGGCCAGGCCACCGCACACATGGGACCAGATTTTTCGTTCGCTTTTCCAGCCTTGAGCGGAGTGCAGGCTTCATGGTGTCAACAAAGCTTGCCCGTAGCAGACGACTGTGTGAGCAGCGCAATAGCGGAAGTACGTCACCGCGGAGGAGCGCAGCATCATGGGAGGGAAGGCTCGCTCGCCGTCAACAGCGGAGAGTAAGTCCAAAGGAGGAGGAAACGCGGCGCGACGATAATGTGCAGTTTTAAATGCATAGCATTTTAGTAACTCACAATGTCACGCGGCGTTGGCGTGCGCTGTCGTAGTCCGCATGCGCGTCTTGTAGTCCGCATGCGCGCCCTGTCGTAGTCCGCAGGCGCGCCTTGTCGTAGTCCGCAGCCAGGAAGAAATAACAGTTTCCGGCGCCCGGTTTCGAACCCATGACGCCGCGGGCGGAACGCAAGGTGCCCGGCGCACAACCGACCGAGCCACGAAACCGACACAGATTTCGATGCACCGAACGCGCCTTATATCCTTCACTCCTTTCTCGTTTGTTTCGAAAGCGCCACAAGTTGTCCCGCGCTTCCAAAAGATGGCGACACGGGTCCCGCGATCAAGAGATACGACTTGCCGGCGCACCCCCTCGGAAATGCTGTGCATTTGATCGTGCCCCTCGCGAGGGGGATGTCTTTTTTTGGTCATGAGGTGTGCCTGGGCTGGGTACAGTAATCATGAGCAATGGGAATGGTGGTAAGCCGCCGAGGCCGTCGGACAGCGTCCACGCTAATACAAAAAGATGAGCCTGTCGTAAACTTGTAGGAAACAATGCCTCCGTAAATCACGCCGTGGGAAATCGGTCGGTCTCTTAATTTCTTCGAGAGGGAAATAAAGTACCTGGAATCGTGATCGCTCTGTAAGACGTGGGCTATTTTCATCATTACAAGGAACTGTTTTCTTTCTATTCTTTTTTCCAAATGTTATATACATTCTTAGTATTTTCGGCTGAGTGCGCCTAGAACTGCGACGCATTGGGGGCGCGGCAGTTGGGCGCTTGGGCATATAAAGCTTTGAATTGTGCAATAATAAACTAGTTGCGAGTGTGCGCTTGTGCCGTCTTCATGTGTTCTTGTCCTCGTTAATTTGCGCGCAGTTTATTTTTCGCAATCCATAATTACCAACTCGCCCAACTCGCAACCCTTTTTGATTTACGATTTCCCAGCTAATACTCATCGCTTCAACAAAATTCTTGCGGGAGGAGATTGCTAATACATTGCTTTATTTCGTTACATGTACATCCACGCATCGGCGGAGGGTATTTCAGGACCCCTTTAATCGAAGGTGCCATATTTGTGGTATATTTTCATTAACACCAAGAACGGCGATGAGATTTACCCGCTTACTAAAAAAATGAAATAAAAACGAATTTCATTCATGGAACAGCCGGCGGCCATCTTGAAAAAAATGACCGTCTTAGAACGGTGCAGCACCTGGCTTGTAACGCACGATGCGCGGAATGGCGGTATTATTTTATTCGAGGCTGCATCCACTCTAAGATAATATTGTGTGCTCATCCAACAAATGAGGGACTAAAATAAACGGATCTGCCGCCGAGTTTGGCTACGCCATCCGTCGGACCGGCACCACGCGTTTCTTTCGTTTTGAGAAACGTTCAAATGTTCACGGTTCCTTTAAGATTTCATGGGGGAATCTACACGCTCAGCGTGACACTTCTCCACATGCATTTCTGCAGTTTCTAAATGATCACACATCGATGTAGGGTTTTTGCGGTCTGCCTCTGAACCCAGCAAACCACGAAAGTCCATAGGATATCCACAAATGGTCACAATATCCAATGTCATTTCAGGACATTCATGTGATGTCCATACAATATGTTTCACCCAAGATCATGTGCTTGTGGACATCCATGCGATATCACTGCAGGTGTGTTATAACATCATTACGCGATATCGCTAGGACGTCCACAAATTTACATTTTTCCTTACACTGAGAATTCGCATTCATAGCGTGGTGTACATATAGGGGCCCCAGCCACACAAAGTGTGTCTTAGTACAAATCTCCCCTCATCCCCGTCTTTCCAGCTCCAAAATATTTTCTGGCCTGTTTCTAACTCATATTTTAAATGAAGAGCGGGTAGTTATTTGATTTGGAATTTGAGCGAAATCTGGTTTGCCTTTATGTTTGATTCGCGAGTTGGATTCTATATTTTAGGCTGCTTGATTTATGTGGATGAAGAACAAGTGGGACTGTTGATTTTCTCATTCAGTTGTAGGTGAGCACTGGTACGGAGGCTGCAGTACGGAGCCAGTTACGGAGCCTGCTGAGTAGGCAGGATTCTTGTCACCCAAATTTGATGCTTGAGATGCGAGTGGGTGCATTGCTTGCATGATGCAACCCACGCGTATGGGTATTGCTTGTTTGGTTCTTGCGCGATGGAGTGGCGGGCCTCGTCCAGTCTTGTAACGTCGGGGGAGATGAGGGTGACGGCCGAGTAATTTTGCAGCGTTTTACTGCATCGTGAATAGCCTCGTGGCGTAAGCGGTCGAAGGCTTTGCGAATGTTCAAAAGGACGACAAAGGCCACGGTTTTTGGTAGCATTCGCGTTTTCTAGTGCAGAGACAAGGTCGGCATTTGAATCCAATGGCACTGCGCTGGCGAGGAAAACCTGTCTGCGGCCCAGGGTTCAAGTTGCAGATTCGTGCATACTTGTAATTCGAGGCGTGCGAGCGCCATGGATTCGAGAATTTTGGAGGCAACGCTCGTGAATGAAATAGGACGAAAAGAGGATAAAAGTTTGGGAGATTTGTTCTTTTTTAGGATGGGAGGGACAAGTTGGAGGCCAAATTGAGCAGGGAGGGTGCCGGAAGACAAGTGGAAGTTGCAAAGTCAAGAAGGCGCGAGTGCTGCCTCTCGGCTACGGGCGCACTTTTCCTTTTTGCATTTTGAATGACCCGCACGAGCTCGGCCGCCATGAAAGGAGCTTCAAAAGCCGTGCTCAGGGCGAAGGAGTAGTAGTGGTTTGATGGAAAAGGAAAAGAAATGGACTGGGGATATTATTGAGCCCAGCTGGGGGCTCACCGGCATACAACCCAATCCGGGGGGTGGGGAATATAGAAGGGGATGAATAGGATAGGGTAGAGAAAAAAGGAGATAGGTAAAGAGAAAAGTTTAGGCGCCGCGAGGAAAAGAAGCGTTGCCACAGTCACTGGGGGCCACCGAGCACAGTACACATCACAAACACAGGTCCTGGCGTCATGCTGCGTCCGGGAGAAGTTCTCGACGGGAGCGGTGGAGCGTAGAGGCGAGACTGTGCTGCGATGAGTCGTGCGCGGAGGTCCCAAGTGAGGGGAGCTTGCTGGGTGATGTTCGTGGTAGTAAAGCGGTTACTGGCGAGCGGGAGCAGGCGCTCGACGGCCCCACGCAGCAGAGCGCTCGACGCCCGAACGAAACACCCATGGCTCGCGACGCGTGGCTGGCATAATCGCGATGCCGCCCCGGCCGCGCAGGAGCGAACGAAAAACACGTCCGCACCCCACGACGACCGAGGCCAAACACCTCAGGGCGAAGGAGGGAGCCGGCGCGGGGGCGTCAGATTCTTCGTTTTGGGCTGCGGCAGGGTTTGCGCGAGAAGAGAAAGCTCGGCCACGTTTTTTCCCCTTGCGATGGGGCGGGCGAGGAGGGAGGGGGGGGGGGAGGTTGTATGTCGGGGCAGGTCGGGGTCACGGAGATGGCGCGCAGCAAGTGCCTTGCAAGGAGGAAAGAATACTTTTCTTTCCTGCATGGGTGAGGCCCTCGTCCTGCGCTTATGGTCAAAAGATCCAAAGAGTCAAAAGGTCCAAAGAGTCAAAAGATCCAATAATCACGTGACAGCCGAGTCAAAAGATCCAACGGGTCAAAAGGTCCAATGTGGGTCAAAAGGTCCAAAGAGTCAGAAGATCCAATGAGTCAAAAGGTCCAAAGCGAGTCAAAAGATCCAATGAGTCAGGAGATCCATGGGGTCAAAAGGTCCAATAATTCCCAAACCGCGTCAGAAGGTCCGGCGAATTATGAGAACCTTCGGAGCCATGGCTAGAGTGTGCAACTTATAGACTGCGTCATTTTATTGTATTTTCAGTGTTATTTTCGCGCCCATACTTGAACATTCACTTCTAAATGTAGAAGATATGCACTTGGCGCGTCGAATGAAGCCGTGGCTAATTTGAACGTTATGAACAACACCATTCATCAAGCTTGTTTTTATTTCTGATTATTTTCTCAGGTTATTCTCGTTTCTCGCTCCTCTGTCAATTGATACTATTACATTAGAATATTTTGGTAGTTATTGCTTATGTAGAATGTGAGCTTCAGCGATGTCGACGAGCCATGACCACATGTCGCTCATGTGTGGCTACGCTGCGCTGACTTGTATGATTGCTGCTGAAAATATTCCGGACTCTTGCATCTCGTTTATCAGTCAATATCCATCAAATAAATGACCATTATATGGCTCATGATTATACACCCACAAAAAATCAAGAGTTCGAATATCAGTGCTACATTGCTACACTTTGGGAAGCTCGTTACTAGGTTTCCAGGCGACCTGAGTTGAAGTACCTCATGATAACCTGAAGCTGCTAGTTGCAGTCCACGTGTCTCTTTTTTTACACTCTCGATAGTGTAGTGCCAACCCCTGCTTGTGTGGCTTCGCTTCCATTTTCCATTTTGTGCAGCTAGAGAGCTACAGGCGGTGGGGAGCTGATGCTGACATTGGTCTCGGATAAGAACAAAGCCACGGCCAAAGTATGGCCAGTATGCTTTGAGGAAGAACGCCGAAAATGACAAATGGCCTCTTCTTTCTGCAAATTAAATCTATGTATGTTCCAGAAAGCATTAACAATGCCTTTGGGCATTTCAAACCACAAACACACTAAACACACCGATTTCCTGGAAATGGGGGTGACGCCGGGACAGAAACGTCCGGTGAGGTAGAGAAGGTGCCCTTGGTAACGCATCCGTAATAAGGCATTATGCGCGTTGTGTTACCAGCAAACAGAAGATCACATGGATGCAAAATGCCAAAAAATTAGAAGTTGTTTGTGATTGAGTTAGAAAGCGACTGGTTCCTATCCCCTAGCGAAGGCGATCAATTACGCAGCTTTATCACAGGTACTCGAAAGTGGAAAAAAATTGTTAGCGTCACTGATTTTTAAACAAAGATATGGTGATAATAAGTCGCTAAAAAGAAAGCGATATACGCAACAATAATATTATCTCAAAGCTACAGTTATTACGGCAACAAGTCCGCAGATAAATATTGCTTCATTTGGGAAGGCCGCATGACCTTTTCACTACGTTAAAATAACGCAGAATTACGAGCAAGATCACGAGTAATAAATAAGTACGATTTTGTGTCTACAACTGCTACAACGCACACATCTGGCTGCCTACAACGCGCGCTTAAATTGGTTTTTGTACCGAAAGCTCCGTGTACCGAAAGGCCCCGAAACCGAAACGCCCTATACTGAAAAGACCGGAGCCGGTAAATGGCATATTTAATGTTCGCTTAACCACTGAAATAATTTCCCATGACCGTGACGCAAACGTATTTTTGTATGAGAGCAACGTGCATATACTTGAAAGAAAAATTAGCATATATGGCTCGGAAATTGGTGCTTAGAACGAATGAACACGCTCCTTGTAGGGAAAACAAAGAGGCAACGAAGTTATAATCTTGGCCCTTAGCAAACAAAAGTACGCCAAGGTGAGGCTCATAAAGAGACTAGATCACTTGATTGGTCTTAGCCCCGTCAAAAGATAGAAGTCAGAATGTCTAATATTGCACCTCTTGACTCGTTGGACCTTTTGACTCGCCTTAGCCGCGTCAAAAGGTCCAATACGAGTCAAAAGATCCAACGAGTCAAAAGATCCAACGGGTCGAAAGATCCACAGTGAGTCAAAAGATCCAACGAGTCAAAAGATCCAACGCGTCAAAAGATCCAATATTGGACCTTTTGACTCTTTGGATCTTTTGATTCTTTGGATCTCTTGACTCGGAATCCTCGTCCTGCAATAGACAGGCTGACAATGGGGATTTCATTTATGTGCGTGCGTGTGCGTGTAAGTGCCGTATTATATGCAGCTAAAGTACAGTAATTAAAGTACACGAGGCGATGGTACAGTGAACCAACATTTTCTAAACCAACCTAATCTGAACCAACCTAATATAAAAACGTTGCAGTGAACTACGTCCATTGGGCATAACCATTTGAACTTTTATAGGCGACGTAATTTCTCCAAACCATGGGTTAGTGTGGTGTTTCACATAATAAATAAATGGAAAGCTGCTATACATTCAACATTCCTCAATATTGCGGCAACCTAGATAAACATGTACACAGGCAATGTTAATTTGAAGGTTTTTCGTGAGCATTGCTAAATATGTAGAAACTGTACGTACGCGTTGATCACTTTTAACCACACTCCCGAAATTAACGTATCCTGTAACTATATCGCAAACATTCAAGTGTGCTGTACGGGATCATTTGAATTTTTAGGCAGCTTATGTAACTCCACGTGAAATCGTTTATAACCATAAATATGACATTTGCCAACATTCGGCAACATTGCTGCAACGCGAAAAAAGCGTGTAAATGACAAAGTTTCTCATGCGTTTTTTTTAAACGTTACATGAATGTATCCAACGTTGACCCACATTTGGCAACATTGCTGCAACGCAAGAAAATGTGCATGTGGGCAACATTGCCTATGCGTTAAACGTTGCGTGAATGTTGTTGGATGCGTCCAACACTGATTTTACGTTGGCCCACATTTGACAACATTGCTGGAACGTGAAAAAACGTGCATACGGGCAACGTTGCCCATCCGTTGTTTGTAAACGTTGCATAAATGTTTTTGAATGGGTCCAACGTTGGCCCACATTTGGCAACATTGCTGAAACGTGAAAAAATGTGCATACGGGCAACGTTGCGCATCCGTTGGGGTGAGCCTCATTTCACACACGATTTCTACGACACCCCCTCGCGCTCCTGTCACGTGATCATAAAGGTCGTGACGTCAAGACCAAACATCACGTGACAAAGATCGTTTCGTCACTTTCTTGTTTAACCCAAAACAAATCGTGCCGTGCGCGTTTTCTCTACGTTGGCGTCGGCGTTTGTCGGTTCGGTGCTATCCGCGTTTGGTGTCAAGGGCGGTAATTTAAAACAAGTGCAGCGTCGATCTGCAAACGTTTCTGTCAGGTAAATAAGCGAGCGAGAGTGAGGGAGAGCTATTTTCCCCTTGTTTCCGTCGTTTCGTGGTTTCGGGCGTCGCGTTCGTGCCTGGCGGTCGATCGTTCCGAGTGCGCGGCTGGCCTTGCGCGCTGGGAAGCTGACGCCCACATGTAGTAGTTATTAACCTTACCTTACCTGTTCTTGCTTCTAGCTCAGAGTACTGGAACAACGAGAAATTTCGCAGCTACTTTGAAGCGGTGTGGCTAAGTGTGAAGGAGCTGTGGGTAATGTTTCACAGGCTTGAATTTGACGTTGTTCTAACGACAAATAACGGCATTAAAGCCAAAAACAGGGTGCTCAAGGCCCACTATGTCAAAAGTGCGAGTGGAAAGCGGTCACTGACGTCTCGGATCGCAGCCGTTGTTCGTGGCTACCTTTCGGACAACGAGAAAAGGTTCCATGAGTCGACGATGAGGCAGTCGTCACAGTACAGACAGTACAGAGTTTGGCTGAGAGTTTTAGTACAGCGGAAAGCACCACTTTAGCGCGCCCATTGCGTTAACTGTCGTGTAACGAGGCGTATCCGTTTGCGATTGCGGCGCGCAATCGTTAACGCCTGTAACAATTTTTGTGGAGGCTTTGTGCAAAGCCCGTGAGTTTTAATTGCACAGAGGTGCAGTGTCCTGGTATCTGTACAACAAAGTGCGAGTGGTCTTGTGTTCTTTGATTTCCATATTACTCCACATTGGATTGTTTACCTGTGTATATATTAGTCTTTCAGTATGTTATTTGAGTTTGAATGTTTGTACACCGACACGTACCTGAGGCCTG
Organism: Haemaphysalis longicornis; assembly: GCF_048455015.1. Lineage (NCBI taxonomy): Eukaryota > Metazoa > Arthropoda > Arachnida > Ixodida > Ixodidae > Haemaphysalis > Haemaphysalis longicornis. The sequence continues at coordinate 231,266,115 of NW_027526203.1, read as the reverse complement.
CTCTCAAATAAATTGATGTCTGCTTAACTATCCTGTCTCACAGATCTGTAGCATTGCTGAGAGTAGTGGCTTATAAGCTACACCTTAGGCAGACATAATGAATGCTTCACACTGTTAAAGCAGAATTACAGGTACAAACAAGAAGTCGGTCACATAAACAATAAACTACCTACCTGCAAGATATTGCTTTTATTGCACTTTTGTGCATAAAAATATTGTTTTTTCTTTTGTTTCAAGTGTACTTATTGAATTCTAATTTTACTTTCGCAGTTAATGGCCTTTTTGTACATTTGCTGATTTTATATTATATATTTTGTTTTACATACCTGTGACATAGTATTTATGCCAATGGACATACTATCGCAATAAAAAAAAAATGTGGGGTATGCTTGCTGTCATTCTAACTCTGCCTTATTAATGTGAAGTTGTGATGTACAGCAGCGGCAACGAAACATCCCAAATGTATGCGCCATAATGCAAGCATAATGTTTGGTACAAAGTTTGTTTACAGCAAGGCATTTTCAGCTGCTGCTGACACACACAAAAAAATGCAAAGTTCCTTTCAGGCCTTGGTAACTGTTGTGACTAACAATAGTGCAGTAGAAGTGTGGCAGTTTCACAATTCATTTGTAAAATTGGTTGCGAACTCAGTATTCCAACACTGAAACTATGCAAGTCATTACGTTAACTTTGTTTCAGTGGATTCAGCATCTAAAGGTCCAACGAGACGAAAGGTCCAATAGTGGATATTCCGTCTCGCTGGTCATTCAGGCTCGATTGGACTTTCCGTCTCAGAGGATCTTTCGTCTCGTTAGACATTGAGGCTCATACTATTAAATGAATGTCTGGAGCACTCTGAAGTTACCTTGAATGCCCTCTACCGCAATATAGTTGTGGGACCTTCTGCATTTTCACATGCAATACCTTTTACACGATAATTTGAAGTGAAATGTATGCCTGGCACCTCTGATTTACGTCATAAAATTTGAGTGCGCCTGCAACGCTATTGACGAAAGCAAGCTTGGTCGTGAGTACGTTGCTGAGGGTGCCGAAATATGACTCCGGTTTTTTTCATTTCGACCTGTTTTATCATTCGGGCAAACCATCAGGGTTTTTCTCGTCGTTTTGTTGGAGTGCACTAGTATCAGTGAAAAAAATAATTTTCCCGACCTTCATGCCATGGCAGGCACACGAGTGCTAAGCAAACAGTCACATGTTCGTCCATCCAAAAAATGAGGGTGCTACGACAGTCGCCTAAAACATCCTACTTCAATATCTTCCCTTCTGATATTTCGTCTAATACCCCTGTCACACGGGCACTTTCAATCGCGATTGAAGTGAATCGCGATCGAGTTTTCGAGCGCGCTCGAAGCACTGCCGCTGCTACACGGCCCGTTTCAATCGCGATCGAAAAGTTGCACGGGTTGCATTCGTGCACGCCAGATGGCGCTAACAATGTACTTGTGGCCGGCGTCTGGTAACTTGGCGCGGTCGTAGATGTACGTAACTATGTAGATATTACCTCACGCTTATTTGGGTCAAGTTATTTGACACAATTTGTGGCGTTAGTAGAAGTTGTCACATTCTGTGCAATTACTGAGCGGGGACGAGAGTATCGCCGCTTTCGTTCGATCGCGCTTGGAAGCCTCGATCGCGCTTGAGAAACCAGGATTGAGTTCGAGCGGGATCGAGCTCGATCGCGATTGAAACTGCCGTGTAGCAGAGGCCCGATCCGGATTGAGCTCGATCCGGATCGACTCAATCGCGATTGAAAGTGCCCGTGTGACAGGGGTATTAATTTCGTGCCCACTTATAAAAACGACGTTATTGTGCTTCACGCTGTCACAAGAGCAAGCCAAATACTAACTTCAAGCCTTGGAATTATCATAGTATTCACTTTTCAAAAACCGTCTTCTTTTCATCAATTCCCTTTCCTCATCTGTCCGCAGCAGTAGAAATTTGACGATGCCCTCAGCAGCATAGACTCAGCACCAGGACATGTGTTACATCGATAAATGGAACACTTCCTGAGCGTATGAAATGAAAATACGCTCAGGAAATAAAAGTTTCCTGAGCGTATCGCTGCTCGGTTCGCGCTCAAACTTCACACGGAGGTCGCATTTTGTGGTCTATTTTGTTTGGCACTGGGAACAACAACAGTAGATACCTGTTTATTCTGCAAATACATAATATCGATCTTTGACTATGGCAAAATGGCGACCATTATGGACGGGCAAGCTGATCTTGGATCGGTGGTGCCACCTGGGATATGCAAAATGAAATGAGCGATGACAATTCACGGTGGGAAGGAGCCGAATGAGGTAGCAGAGGATCAAAAAACCTCTTTTGTCGATAGCTTAGGATGGCCACAAATAATTACATAGCAGCTAGTACAAATAATAATACTGTACTCTGCGGTTCATTGTTGTCGATATCGGTTACCTGGTTTCAGATAAGCTGTCGTCTTCTGTGCCAGGTTACCCACTTTCCGAAATAAGGCTTACAATTCTTTGTTCACGTTTGTTGCTTTGTTCTCGTTTTACTTCTATTACTATTCTGTGCGTAAGTGTCTGTGCTTGTGACAAGGTGCCACGAGATAATTCACAGCATACGAAAAGGCATATCCTGTTCACCTGCAGTGATCGATATTATGGCGTCATGTCACAAGTACAGAGTGTTCGCCGTTCGGCTGGCTTGAGAGACAGGTAAGGTGTGCCGTACATAATGTGCCTTATGAGAAAAGCTTAAGTCGGATGATGTCTGGTTCCTTCACTCCTGCCCGTTTGTGCTTGGTGCGGTGGATGAATTTGGTTAGCTGAGTCATTGTGCGTTGAAGTTGGAGCCTGATCCGTCCTGTGGGATGGTGAGCACGAGTAGGCTCAATGGCCAATTGCACTGAAGATTTCAACCCCCTGAAAAAGTTATTTCCACATAGTCGGCCTAAAAAGACTGCATGCATGCATAGGCAAAAAAGGACTAAAAGTTGGTCTTCTGGGGGACTACTTGACTTTGCCCCAATCATTACACCCTTTAGGAACTAAATGTGAGCGGACAAACGGTTAATCTGCCACCGGGTTGTTCAGTTGCCATACTCCCCAGGGATGGACAACTATACTTCAAACAAAGGAATGAACAAGAGAGAGCGCCAAGATATGCTGCTCGAATTTATTTTCATAGCGGGTCAGATGATTTTGTGTGCACGTTAATTCTAGTAAACCATGAGCGCTTGACCCATCGTCCTTCTTTACCGTCGTTGTCCAAGTCACGCTGTATTTTTTTAATCATTAAGGAGTGCTCCAACTAAATCGATAAGATAGCCCATACGTTGCTAAAAGAATCAATTGAGCAGAAGTTTGTTTTTCTGGCCTAAGAGTAATTGGCGAAATTTTGTGATTTCCGGTCCAGTCTTCACACGCCATTAATCATATGATGGTACCCTGTGCCGCAAACAAACAGATTAGTCTTATAGATTTCCATAATCACAATCACACTTTCTTGTTTGTTTTGCGGTGGAACTATTTTTAGGAGGTTGACGAAAGCCATCCGGTACGGCACAGTAATGTGCAACGCTTTATATTGACGCAAAGGTGAGGCCCGCACATGACTACCTGCACAGTCGCAACACTCATTTTATTAACGTAGCGCAACATTTGGCACAACAGGCTTGAACCTACCGCTATCGGCTTAATCTTCACAACAAATGCATGTCTTGAATAAAACAGTGGGCCTTAGTATTGTTGGACCCTTCGTCTCGTTGGACATTCAGGCCAAAAGCGGTTTTTATGTAGCTTGAAATAAAATTCAAGAGAACAAAGAGCAGAATGCACATTTGGTGGATACTTCAATGCCCACAGGAGGATATATATTAAAAGGCAGGGGTAAGTGCGAAAGGGTTTAAGCGGAGGTTGTTCAGAGAACATGCCTGATTTACAGCATCCCTAAAAGGGCACTTGCAAAGTGGCCTTTTATAGTCCAGTATAATTGCTGGATTTCTGTAAATGTGAAATTCGAACCTGTTATTAGATACAGAACCTACTTTTTGTCGTTCCGTTACGACGTCCAAGTAAATTGGCAGAAGTCTAGCCTTCATGCTGGAATAGAATAAGTGCATGGACGAGGGATAATGAAAACAAGCGTCCTGCTGTCACCATGGTCTCCGTACCCTTTCTTTCACCACCGCCGCTGCCATCTTTCGTCCCCGCAACGCGCAGCATGTTACGCGGGTAGCAGCTCCGTTGGGCGAAACAACCTCGGGCGCTAACCGAACGCCAAAGCGATCGTAACTGACCAGCATAACCGCGCGATGCTTTCAGCGGCTGCCTGCAACAATCGCTGCCCATGCAAGCATCGCACTTCACCGCCGAGTGCGCCGACATGAAGAGCGACAGCACAAAGTAATCGGTACATAGGACACAACACACCCTCCACTCCTCCACATCTCATTTGCGCATTTACCGCAAAATCCGAATGTGGTAAGTACGTCGAGCTCTACGCTCCGATGCACAATCGAACATCACTGTATTCGCCATATCACAGCACGGCGTTTGTTCGTGTGGTGATCTCCGGCACGTTGTTGCATGTCATTGCTGGTGGCAACGTGACCTGTAGGATAGGTACTGCAGAACTAGTGGTGGCAAACTTCGTCCTCGATTTTTCACGAGATGGATCGGCGTCGTCATGGTCACCGTTCCGTCGACGAGGGCTCAGCACGCCGGCTACACCCGTGAGCTCCCAGCACAGCACACAACGCGAAGTCTAGCGTTTGCAGATCGACGCTGCACTTGGTTTAAATAACCGGCCTTGATAACGTAACACGCGGATAGCACTGACGTTTAGATGAACAAAATGGGGCGTCAAACAAACGCCGACGCCAACGTAGAGAAAACGCGCACGGCACGATTTGTTTTGGGCAAAGCAAGAACGTGACAAAACGATCTTTGTCACGTGACTTTTGGTCTTGACGTCACGACCTTTTTGAACACGTGACAGGAGCGCGAGGGGGTGTCATAGAGATCGTGTGTGAAATGAGGCTCACCCACTCTGTGCACGCGGATGAATTGTTCTGCAATGTGAGAATAAAGTTTTTTTTTCATTACATTCACTTTCTTTTTTGATTTTGTGTTTTTTTTATTTTCGTCTGTCTGGAGGGCTCACTACTTTTACATTGCGAGCTTAAGATTGCGCAGGTTTTACCGAATAGCTGAACCACCACTTCACCTGCCCGATCTTATTCCCGCTGTAGCACTGGTAATCCCGAGCGACCCTCGTCCCGAGTAAAGCTCCATTCCACCTTGAAGATGAAGACGCTTTATTCACTTCGTGTCAGCATCACCTCGCTGTCTTCTCCTCTTTCTTTTTTCGGGCCAAGTAACAATCCTTGCCCGTCCAAACGCGCGCCCAGAGTGTACGAAAAAATCTTCAGGCGTGTGGCGGTTGTTTCATGCAGCATCTTTACGCTCATGGGTCAGCCGGCCGCTGCGTACAGCGGCCACAGCCTTGTCTAGATTACACAAACAGTCACTTTCTGGTGGGCCGCTTCGCTGACGGCTTCCAATTTTTTTCCCCGCATTTCCCCGAGGGGAAGAATGTGAAAGTGCGAATGCAGGAGTTGAATTTGCACGGTTCGGTAATGTTCGCGAAAGAGAGAACACACACACACACACAACTACAAAGAATGAAAGATGCATTTATTCACAGACACCTATTTGTGTTGTCGTTGTACTTGATTGCTAGAGCGGATCTCAGCTTTGAAATTTCGTGTCAGTACTCCTTTAAGCGGGTGCATTAGCCCTTCTCACGCCCGATTCTTGGCCAATCACCCTAAGTGGGTATGTGCTAAAGAAATTAGGAACTCTTCTTGGCCAATCGCTCTAAGTGGGTATGTGGTGCGGACGGACGGACGGCGGTGGACGCGTGATTCAGATTACTTGGCCAATCGCGCTAAGTGGGTATGTGCTAAAGAAATTAGGAACTCTTCTTGGCCAATCGCCCTAAGTGGGTATGTGGTGCGGACGGACGGACGGCGGTGGACGCGTGATTCAGATTACTTGGCCAATCTCCCTAAGTGGGTATGTGCTAAAGAAATTAGGAACTCTTCTTGGCCAATCGCCCTGAGTGGGTATGTGGTGCGGACGGACGGACGGCGGTGGACGCGTGATTCAGGGTAGCTTAAGAAGTGCATTCGCACTTAAAACAGAGTTACTCAATATCCAGTAACTCTGGCAAAAAAAAAAAGAAATGCGAACCTGCCAAAAAAAGAAATTAGCGTTAGAAAGAATGTATGTAATTGTTTTCATTTTGTAGTAGACATTTCTGCATAACGGAATGTTTTTAGCCGTTTTCCTTTTAAAATGTCCCAGGTAAGTTACGCGCGTATTAGTTCCTACGTCAGGTTTTGACGCATTCGCGCATGCATAGTGCGGCACCAACACCACTTGCACCGCTTGTCCCCTCTTCGGCTCTCCGAGTGCGTTTCTGTGAGTGCGTTCTGCGTTGTCTGGCTTTTCTTCCGTGATGGATCCCCACGTGGTAACATCGGCGTGCGATTCTTCCTTGCCTGGTGAGTCTGGTGTAGCTTCAACCGCTACTCCGAGGACCCTAAGCAAGATCATGAAAGTAGAAAAAATTGCGCGTAAAAGACAGGACCATGACAAGTAGACAGGTCTTTTACGCGCAGTTTTTACTACTTTCATGATGCTGCACCAACTAGCCCAACAATATGCTGTACTAACCCTAAGCAAGAACAAGAGCGGCAATGTGCTCAACAGCACCGTGTGGAAAATCATCTTTCACTGCTACAACTTCTGGCGGGCCAGGGAGCCGAAATGCACTGTGGAACATACTGCCGCATTTGTCGCCGATATGCTCGGAATTGGCGCGCGGACCGTGTTCGCGGTCAAGAAGGAGGCACAAGCCACTGGTGGAGTGTTGTCAACGCCGTCTCGCAAACGCCCGCGCAATTCCGAGAAGAAGCGACGCAGTGACTTGTACGACAGCTTCATGTTGAACGCGCTGAGGTCCTGCGTGCACGACTTCTTTCGCCGCAACGAAATACCGACGGTGGCAAAGATAAGAAAGGAGTTCTCGGAGCGTACAGGTGACCCGTCGCTGAAGCCATGAACTGTTCGTCGTCTACTTCGAGAGATCGGGTTCAAGCGGGAGAAGAGAAGCCGGAACTCTCACCAACCGCTTTGGTTGGAGGCGTTAAACACGCCGAAGCTACACCTGGGCTACGAGGCCCGCTGTAGTGGAGAGCTCTGGATTAATTTCGACCAAATGGGGATCTTTAACGTGCGCCGAAATCTTGACACACGGACATTTTCGCTTTTCGCCTCCATCAGAAAAGCAGCCACCGTGGCTGGGATTGACCCCGCATCATTGGACTGCAGCGGGTCGACAACGTCTCTGGTGTTTGCCACCATCAGCACTCGACCGTCTCCACCATCACCATGATGAAACAGCCTTTTTAAAGGGTACCAAAATGTTGTGTGGCGGAATTGGGCCTTGATACGTTTCAACAACACAGAAAGATAACTATACCACTAGCTGAAGAAAAGATTGTACTATCTGCACAAATAACCATTGCACCAGAGCAGCGACGCCAGTGGTTTTGACTGATGGTGGTAAGCACAATGCCATAAAGGTGTACTGAAGTCTAAAAGCAAGTTGGCCTGTATAAGTAGTAGCAGAGTGTCGTGAATACAAACATACCACTCACAGCAGCAGCGGAGTCTTTTCATTACATAAAAAGCAATAAGCATGAAACCAGGTATCACAGCCCCATACACTTTCCCACACTACACTGTGTGACATCAGAAGTCTTGAATGGTGAATTACAAAATTGGTGGAGCTTGCCGAAACATTTTTTTGAAGCTAACACTGGGTCAGGCACATTAAAACGTAAATTAATGGACGCGGGAACTTACTCGTGTGCTTTCTTTTAAGGGTGGAAAGCTCAGCTACCAAACATAAAGCAGGATGCCTCAGTCCAAGCGGCTAGTGCTGTTTCAATTTTTTGTTGAAACATTTCGCCTTGCATACAAGCACAGCCAAAAGATGCATGCATGCGGGTCAACATCAGAGCCTACTGTACCTGCTTACCACTGGTGCATACATGCAACAGAAACGGGCAAATTAAAACTGAGTGCAATCACATTGATAAAATGGACGGGATAGACGGAAACACCAGATTCAATTCTCAGCAAACAAGTCATTGTTAGTCATCAAAGAAAATCTGAGAGAGCTATGAAACGTATGATGTTTCGCTTAAAACAAATTTATTTTGCCTGTAGTGCTCCTTGAAAGACAATCAATTGCAGTATCAGTGGGCTATGCATCTTCGAGTTAGCAAAATCGCCTGCAGTTGCAAGGAAACAAGTGGTCCACTCTCACATTATTGTGTAATAAAGTAGTGGCTCTCTCATTTGGCAGTTAAAAATAGTTCTGAGCAGTTTGCGGGCATGCCAGGCCTGAGGGCTGATCTCGCAGTAGGCATTCCATAAGCAGAAATAAAGTATGCAGCTACTCTTTTTTTCAACTCTCACCGCTGTTTCTTGGCCAGAAGCAAAAGTGTGTGCATGAGAAGAAGCAACTTAACAGCATGAAGGCCTGAATTCATTTTAACGTATTACACGAGTGTCTTCAACTCTCACCGCAGCTTCACGGCCAGAAGCAACAGTGTATGCATGAGAAGCAGCGACTTCAGAGCATGAAGGCCTGAATTCATTTTGACGTATAAGAGCCTTTCATTCTTGCGTACCTTCCTAGCCAGAAGCAACAACCCACCCTTGCGAAGGAGTGACACAGCAAGCACCCTAAAGTCGTAACATCTAAGCGTTGCAACCTGCTAAGCAAACTTTCCCAATTTTTACATCCAGGAACAAAAGAGCATGTTTGAAAAGCAGCACCATGACACTGCGAAGGCTTGAAGTTAAACCATTTTGATATGCTGCATTGTTGTTTTCTATTCTTACCACAGCTGTATAACCAGAAGCAACAGTGTGTGTTTGGAAATCAGTGACATGGTACTCTTAAGGGGTGATGTAAACCATTTCTATCTGCTTCAGAAGTGTTGGCAATTATCACTACAGCTCTTCAATCTAAATAACCTTCAGCCACTTTATGAAACCTATCTCACTCTTGCCACCATTTCTGAAGCAATAACAACATCCCCTGTGCTTTTTTCTCTTTTTTTTTGCAATTGCGATTTATCAATCGACCATTCGAGTTCAAGACAGCCTTGTCAAACGAAATAAAGGACAGTTGTGGAAACATGATAGCCGTTATCGTGCATGCATATATAAATATGCAAGTGTGGCGAAGAGGTGTTGAATCAAAATGAGCTAAAGCGCTATGGGAAGTCTCTCAAACATTTCCCCACCCTGTAGAATAACAATGGTTTATCTGCCACTAAACATTGTGAATCCTTTTAACTTGAACGTAAACTCTGTTGTAAAACTCCGTAAAATATTCAGTGCAGGAGCACAAGAATGTAAGCATTAAACCACAGCCACCAATATGAAACAAAACTGCAATTAACAAATTTTTATTACTGGTGAAGGCCATCACACAAACTCTGCTGAAAGACGACGGCAAGATAAACTGTTGGTTTAGAGTTCTGATATCCGAAATACATGGAGCTATATTAAAACAAGTTTAATAGCTTACACTTCTGAGAAATCCCAACACTGCAGACACAATACAAGGCAATTTGAACTCAGTCCATGCGTTCAGTTTCTTTCATGCCGCTTTGATTTGCTACCAACACCATATACAACGCAGCGCACATGAGCAGTTTTCGCAATGTATCGAAAACAGATGAAGTCCTGCCGCGGGGCCACACACTTCCAGCTTTCTGCAATGACTGAGTTCAATATCAAGCAATCATACACTGCGAGTGTTTAGTTACCCTCTTACAAGCAGCTACAATCCAGTCACTGCATTTGATTACGTGTTCAATACTCGCGTTCGTTCATACTATTTTTTTTTGCTTAAAGCTACGCAGTCTCAGACGACTGTACGCGAACGTTTCGTTCTTCTCACGTCTCTCCAATAATGCTGTAATCATGCTTGCTTACGCCAGGTAAAAAAAAAAGAAAAGAAAAAAACATCGTTGCTCCGGCTGTACCTCGACCAGGCAGAGCAACATGTGCTGCCGATGCTAATTAGTAATGAACGGTACCGTCCGCTGTCATAAGTATAACGCAATACTTGTTGTACGGCCAGCCGCCCGTATGCGACAAAAACAACACGCCGCACACGCGAGCACAACCCTGCACGGCGTCAGGCCAGACGGGCACAAACTACGTAGGCCTAGCACTCAACACCGGGCGCAGCTTACGTTCACAGCACGAAAAAATAACCCTTGCAACTGGTCACCGCTACTGCCGTAGAAGAAAGCCACTCATATTATTCCCTCAGAGAGCTTGCGTTACGCAAAAACACTTTCCACAATCACTCCAGCAATAGTGCAGCCTTGATGTTCTCGGTTGATTGGTGACGACGGTGCGCACAAAAACAGACCACCACATTTTCCTGGTGTACAAATCACTACAAAGACGTACACGAAACAAGCAACGATCACGAAACAAACGCGTTCTTGATGCACAATCGCAACCGGCGTACAGCGCTTTGGTCCCGGCAAGGTCGTTGACGCTTGACTGGCTTGACGCGTTCCGCCGTCGGCAAGCGAGCGCGGCCATATTAAAAGTAGTTCTCCTTCCAAACGTTCGTCGGTGACGTCACGCTAACGGCGAGACGCCATTGGTTGCGGATGAGCACACCTTCCCTTTGATGTGAGGGATGCCGCTGCAGAGTTAAGCTGCGCGCATGCGAAACATGCGCGAAACCGGCTCAAGGACAGTATGAATAGCGTGTTAGGGCGCCTGTTAGGGAGTAGCCATGCAGGTTGTTAGGGCGCCTGGATGGCCTTGGATACACAGCGCTCTCCGCCGAACGGAGAGGTGGCGGAGGAGGGCACGCGTTGGAGAGCGCGTGCACCATGCGGGTTTCGCGAGCAGGCAACTTTCGCCGCTGCGAAGTTGGGGGTGCGAGGATTATGCGAGGAACCAAAAAATTCAAGTTTTGGTGGCTCACATTAGGGGTGCGAGGATTACGCGAGTGCGAGGATTACGCGAGTAAATACGGTTTTAGGGACGCACGGTTGACTGCACCCTAGAGCATATACTAAAGTGTCATTCCACACTAGCATCTAAGAATGTGTAGAATTATAATAGAGTGGTTGCCTTGAGAACACTTTCTGCAGTATTTCAAAAGTGTTTCGAAAAAGTCAGCTACCCTCAACTCAAAAATCAAGCTTCATTAGTGAAGAGGTGGACGGAACCGCACTTGCACAGCTCTGCCTTGTAACCTCTATTGGTTTATAAGAGAAAGAGCTGGATTTTTTATGAAATGTGTGAGGTTTATATTTGCTTGCCATTGTCATTGTAGTGCGCTTGTTTTCTTGCACCTCAGGGTGTTTCCTGTATGTTTTTGTTTTCGAAGGGGTTAAAATAGCTCCATAACAGTTTCATTCAAAAGGTTATCTTGTCAATTTTATTGTTCTGTAGTTCATCCACCATGTGAACTGTATCAATGTGCTGCAGTGCATCATGTAGGGATTTGAAACAAGGTGTGGCTTCAGCGCGTATATGAATGAGCATTGTGTGGTTGCCCTTCTGCTGTGACAAATGTTTTCAACGGCGCGTCTTCAACTCGAAGCTGCAGTGGCGTATGGTTTGGAGAGCTGACCCGTGTTTCATGAACCTCGTTAGCTTTGCAATTTTAAAATGCTGGCAGCATTAGTAATATAAGCTCAATTAGGGAATTGGTCGACCATGTATGGCACGCATCTGCATTGGCACGTGCAGTTGCATGCTATACACCATCCAGTGCCGCCTGTATAATATTGCCTGTCGTGTCAACGGCGCTCCAATGGGAACAGTACGGTCGCTTAGTTTGGCCGCTCATCTGTGGGGTGGCATGTGCAAGCAGGCGTCCCACCTTGCATCACCATGATCTTGACATGCAGCATGGTAGGCAGACAGTCACCAAGGAAACATGGGTGCATAAGAGCGCCAACTCGCAATAGCTGGACAGAGCTTGTGAATTGCGTTTCGGCAAATCAGTGCCAGAGTTTGGTCGAGAGGCCAGATGAGCCCCTTCTCTGCAGCAGTACATTAGGTGTGGGACTTGTGTGCCCAGAGGTAAGGCTTGGGTGGGTGTCTGGAGAATGCTGGCTTCCAGCCCAAGATTGTGTGCCCATGTGGTGTGCGCATGTAGGCACTTTGGGTGTGTGAGTTTTCGTTCCGCTTGTATTGCTCCCTGGGGTGTTTGACCCCCAGATTCACCCTGCAGTTCCCACTTGGAGCCGGTTGTGCATTGGACACCGTGGCTGGTAGCAGTGGCTCTGGGGACTGAGGCCCTGCTACCCACTGTGCCTTTGCCTCCGCTGCAGGTGTGCACCTGGGCCAAGCTGCTTGCCAGCAAGGTGCGGGACCAGGTCGCTGAGAAGAAGCGGTCAGAGGAGTTAATAAGGGTAGCATCCTGGGCATGTTGGTATGCTATAACTAAAAATAATTTTCAAAAATTTGGAGACACTGACTAAGTAAGGGACGGACACACACAGAATTTGCACCGTGTGTGTCCGCCCTTTACTTCGTCCGTGTCTCCCATTTTGCGTAATTATTTTTAGCTATGGCTGAGGAGGCCTTGGCCAACATTCCACAGAAAGGGCCAGCAGTCGGAGCATTTGAGGTAGCGCAAGTTCGTGCACTTTGCTGTTGCTGCATGGGTTGCAGTCTAGTGATACGAATGTACTGGCTAACTGTTCCATGTGGGGGTGGGTTGAAGGTTAGGAAGTTTGTTTGATAGTAAGTCTACTGAAGCTTCCTGTGTACGCAAGCAACTTTCTATGTACGTAAAAAGTTCTTGGGCCTGCAAGGAGCCTGTGGACTTGCATCTGACTTTGCTGACATGTGAAACTGTTACTCCACATGCATGGGAATATCTGGTCTGAAATTGGCTTATACGTCTTTCTTGTGTGTTTGTCTTTAACACTTTCATGACCACACCGGTTCCCTTCGATAGTATGTTATTGATGCATACCAATTCAAATTTTGGCACTCACCGCTTTGAAGCATCAGCGCGTTAATCCCCACAGTCAGACTTAAGTTGTGGATTGTAAAAGTAAACCCCTTCTGGTCATAAAATACCTTTTTTTAACTACCCAAATGATGCTCATGGCAGTTATCTTCACATGACTGTCTAAATGTATGGTTCAGATCTTACAGCCTCTTCCACTGCAAAAATATCAGGCTTTTAACACTTTGTACAACATTTATTCAGAGTAGAAAAATGCCCCACTTTTTGTACGTGTAAAAATATAGCAGGGATCTTTTCCTCTGATCCCTTCTGTGTTTCGTCTTATTTGGGGAAAGAAAAGTATCAACTCATGACCAGGGCAAAAGTGCTGTGTGGCAGCATTGTTGAAAAAGGGAGTACCAGAAGTTGCGAGATGCATCATTTCCATGATGGCAAGAATGCCTGGTACAGTGTCATAGATTGCTTTTTAGCATGTTTTCCCACTAGAGCTGTGCAAAAGTTCTAAGCTTTCTTCTAGTAAAATAACTGCGTACTCAATGCAGCAGATCCCCAATAAAGATCCCCAGGTGGTCAAAATTAATCTGGAGTCCTCCACTATGGCGCGCGCCTCATCGCCTGCGTTGCGTCAGCGCGTTAAACCCTACAATCAATCAATCAATCAATCAATCAGATTTGATATTTTTCTAATATCTTTTGAATAAATGCAACAGCATGAAGTAGAACTAAAGGGCACTCATTTTTCCGCTGAAGCAGAGTGTGTGGGAATGAACCTGACAAACAGTGTCATCCCTTAATGGTGGCCACTGGTTAAGAGATTTGTGGAATTAGGAAATGTCCCAGCTTGCAAAGCAGTTGTGGGGGAGCTGACAAAGTAATGCTTTGCAGTGCCTTGTAGCAATATTTTTTCCCCTGAATTTTTGTCCAGTATTTAAGGATGGGACATGCATTCTGTTTTGTTTACTTGTTTATTTTGTTTTCAGCACCTGGCCGCACCCGGCTGTGTTGTGTGTTTGAAGCGCGGCACACATATTTTTCAGTTTCTTTTGCATATGCAAGGAAGAAAGCGTAATCTTTCGTCGCCTCCAAACAAACATACGCACACAGAATAATCATGCACCGCATTTACCCCACGCAATTTCCGTATCTCTGCCCTTATTGCGACCTACCAGACACCTTGCCGCACACATACCTGCCAGGTTTCCCGAATTTTCCGGAAGACTCCCGAATTTTCATGGTTTTGTAAGATTGTACGACCGAAACAAAAATCTCCCGAAAACGCACCCGTCTTCGGCTTAGTCCTTTTCCCAGTATGGCCACACACAATGTGCCGGAGGTATACCTGACAATCCAACCCGACACCAGTTGACATCGTTATCAGTGAAGTGCTTAAAAAGCGTAGTCGGCCATGCGCAGATGGTGAACCTGTTCGTCCCATTGTTAGTTTACTGTTTATTGAAATGCAGCGCCGCCGCCACTTTAATTTACGCACGAGCACGTCCGTTCTGAAGATTTAACAATCTCCAGTGGTGTAGCTTGTTGTTAGTTTATACGAAACAACAAAACAGTTCAGTTCCTGCTGTTTTGTATTGTGCTTGCAGTACTATTTCCAGGACTTTCTGAAAAGGGCGGCGTTAGCAATGTCGAACATTTAAGTGGTGTAGCTTGTTGGTAGTTTGGGCGAAGAAACAGTTCATTTCCTGCTATCTTGTAAGTAAATAAAAAAATGTGTGTAAAGTTGCCCATTCTGTTGTTGCTACTACCCCCCCCCCCCCCGCCTTCCCCCGCCTTCCCCCGCCCCCGGTAAGATCTCCCTAATGCCATCCCGGCAAACCTGGCAGGTATGCGCACATGATCCTAGAGTACCCTTGTGAAGACCACCGCCCAGACCCACCTGTGGATAGCCAAGTATCAACAACCCTGACTGCCGCACCACAAGATATTGCAAGCACGCATACAACCGATCAACCTGACATTGCATACAACCGATCAACCTGACATTGCTGAAAAGTGGGAGGCACTGCTCGTCTATGAGGATCCGGAGAACCAGAAAAGTCTGGTGAACCGGGCGAAGACGTCAGCCACCGCCATAGGTTTCCTGGACTGAGGAGACCTACCACCTCCGACTGGCAAAAACCAAGTCCTAGCTAGTCTTTTGAGACAATAAACGTTTATTTCTCTCTCTCTCTTGTATGCTGCGTAGGCTATCTTATTTGATTATTGCCCTGTCGTCCCTAGACAGGAATGTTTATTTTTGATTGCTAGTGTTCTTGATTTGATTTGATGGTTCCACTAAGATTAATGCGAAAAGATAAATGCTTGCAGGGCAAATGTCACGGCATTTGATTCGCCGACCCCAATCTGAGCATGTTACTTTATTGCAGCTATGTTTGGAAGACAGCACTGTAATTGCTGTATTGTCAACTGTAGCTGCAGGATCAAGCGGATCACCATCTCCTCTACTTCATTGTTTGGCCGCCCCATTTCTTCCAAACTCAGGTGTGGTCGCTAGTGCACTTATTGTTGAAACCTACTTTCATATGTTGCCAGGAATTGTGATGAACCAGATGTTGTGAATGTGGGTGCTTCTCAGGTGCTGTCTATCGTAGGAAAATCCAGCCTTGGTACAAGAGCTGGGTGATGCATCACCCAGCACAAGAGCTGGGTGATGCACAGGGATCATGACCTTTCTTTCTGTACGACTGAACGGTTTTGTCCCATTGCAGCCTGAAGCCACCTCAGGATTGCAGGCGTGACGTGTCGCGCATCCCAACTAGCCTCCCTCAAGTGCGTCCAGTGGGGCACCTGGTCAGTTTGCCCGCGCAGAATTCCCTTGCTGCCAAGCCCCTCCAGCCCAAGGGCCAGCTGCTCTCTGATGAACAGCGACTTCATCATCAGGTGAGAACCACTTTGGCCCTGCACAGGGCACCTTGAGCGATCTTGGTGGCGGTAAGTGATAATTTGGCGCACAAACAGCCTTTAAATTGTGTTAAACCATGAGGTTTAAAACCACGAATGGTGGCTGTTGGTGTCTTGGAGGCAATTACAGAAACAAATTTCCCACTTGTCCAACCTTGTGTTCATGAAGTTAAACAGCTTTCACTGGTCTTTAATTGTGCGATCTTCGCCAAAAAAACAACCTCTGTTACCAGTAAATTCGTCTAATTGCATAATTGATTGAAGGTGTGCTTGGAACAAATAATGAGGGGCTAGAACACTCTGGTAATGCGAAGGCAAAAGACCTTCTTTTGATCTGCTTTTGAACTTGCTGTCGACCTTTCATGTTGCTCTTGTCGGCCGCTGCCACAGCTTCATCCATAGCCGCCTCCTCTTAACTGTGCTTGCGACGCGTGGCATTTTCACAAAATGCCCATTCGCGAAGTAGTACAAGCTAGATGTTGCGCTGTTGACCTGTGAGAAAGCACCCCCTGAGGTCGACAATATAGCATTTCGAATATTGAAACATGCTCACAAAGATTGCACATGAAGCATTACTTTCAGCAATATATGGGAAGCAGGGCATTTTCCTAAATCATTGAAACAAGAAATCGTAACTCTAATCCTGAAACAGGCAGAAGAAAGTTTCAGCCAGCAGCAGGCGCGTAGCCAGGAATTTTTTTCTGGGGGGGGGGGGGGGGAGGGCTTGCGGTCGACCAAAAGGTGGGACAGGAAATATATATTCAAGGCTTCTTGCGCGTTGTTTTTCAAACAAAGCTTGAAATAACTAACTTTAACACGCGATTTGTGTATGCTGAACACTAACAGTAAAGCCCACCTAAAGGGGCTTAGATGATGATGTAAATGGTGATGACCTAATTCCCATTCGCCGGTCTATGGGTAGGCCACGGGTGATTCGTTCGTCCGTAGAGCAGGCGGTTATGCGGGCACGTGCTCTTGAGCGTGATCATGAGTGTGCTTGTGAGTGGCGCACGGTCTCCGAAGTTCGTCAGGCGAAGTAGAGGCCAACACTGGGTGTTTACTATCAAGATTTGCGTGTTTTAAATTTTCGTTTAGGAAAGGGACCAATAAGTTTTCTTATCAACTATGAAGTACAGTCGAGCACGATTTGAAGGTTATCGCGCCAGCATCGAGCGGCCACGCGGGCAACCGTCCTAATGTTTCGTTTCGGAACCATGGAAATCAAGATTTCACACTCTTCTCTCCCTTGTTGGCTGTTCCATGCTACAACAATGGCCCGCATGACTGACTTTACACCCTTTAGATTTCAAGCTTTACATTCGTTGTTATCAAGCACAGACTTGGTTGCCTTTATCTACGCCGACAATAACGAAACTCACATGGAACATTTGCTAAAGCTGGTGTTCTGTCTGCTTCATTTGAGAGCAGCTTTCACGCGATAACCTTCGAATCGCAGTGGACTGTACGTGCGGCACATTCGTACATTATGGCGATGAAGCTAGCAAACGTGCGTCTTCGTCCTGAAGTAATCGCCTTTTTGTTATTTTTTGTGCCAGTAACGTGAATAGTAAACTTACGCTTAGCGGAACACCTTGTTGCACTGCTATTGAATGTTGAGCTTGTTGCACGTTTCTTGAATTTCATTCTATTTCTATCCGTTAAATCGAACATACATGGCTTCCGTAAAATTCTGGTTAAGCAAATACAGAATGCTGATTCTAACCAAGAGGGAGGTCAAGGAAACAGTGGAATAGTGCCAAAAAGACAAAGGTCCACAATAAAGAGAATTGTACAGTTTTGTTGATGTGGAGGAAATGCAAAATGGGAAGAGCATTGCCTTTCATACAGCAGAAATTATGGAACTGCAATAGTCAATGAAATTCGATGTCGGTAGAAAAATAAACTTATCAAGGATTCATAGTTTACTGAACAAAATACAGTGACATGCTCTATCATGTGATTATACTTTGTACCAGTGTAATGACAAGTCCAGACCACTAGTGCGCCTATATGAGGCTTTTCCTGCCGTTCCGCCATTTCCTGGCCGTGCTGTTCCGCCAGCAAAACAGCGGGACTGCCTCGATCGGCTCGCGGCAGGTTCCCGGCGCTGCTCGGTGTATCCGGTGCGAAATGCAGCCGGCCTGTTTATGTTGACATGTACAGCATCTAATGTTGACATGTTATGTTGACATGTACGTTTGTTCTGCCAAAATCAAATATTTTGGCAGAACAAACGCCCCTGACTCAGGCAGAATCGTTAAAGCTCCTTCGCTGGGTCTCTTTACTGAACGCTGCCTTTGATTCTGGGCATGGAGGTTCAGTTAACCACACTGAGAGCCACCTAGCGACGGCGGGCGGCGTGTCTTTAAAGATTTCAAAATAATGTTTAGAAATACATATACAATTTGAATTTTACAAATACTTGTGTTAAAAGGTTTTCAATACGTAAATAATCGTTTCAGCAGACACTACGAACTGCCACCCTTCCGATTTCAGGAAGTTTGCTGCCAAATTAAAATTATTTCCGTTGATTTGTTTAGAAATTGCTTGTGGTTAGCGGGCTATATAAAACGCTGGCTTTCATATAAGCTAGAGAACATATACGCGACAAAAATCGGTTGTCTGTCCCTTTAAGCATTGCTGCTGCTTGTGTAAGTTGCACTGTGTTAGTTGGAAATGCTTTGCACCGAGAGAAAACTGTGAGCAAACTGTTAGATGCGTTCGAGAGAGTAGTCGGCAAAAGGCTTGTCTATAGGCGCCGTGCAGTGAACAGAGGGTGACACTGAGCCGCGACACCCAGCGCCGCCATCGGGGAGTAAGAAAAACACTGGGTCGGCCACCGCTCGCCAGCGTGCTCGGATTTCGGTTGCGCTCCTGCTTGGTGGCACCGGATCAAATGTAGTAATGCAATTTTTAAGTTTTATATTAGTTAAAACATACTACTGCAATTCTACCGCACCGGGGTAGGAATAGACTGAAGGACGGAACTGTTGACTACGCGTACGGAGGAGGAAAGCAAGCGATATTGACTTTGCCATGCATAGCCAGAACGCAGGTGGAGCCTTTCGTGCGCACGTTTTCACGTTTCCACATAGTTTTTTCAGTGAATTTGTGTTTCCACTAGCAAGCACAAATTAATTAGCTGCTCACAGCATTGGAAAGAAGCCGTTTTGTTCGCATACTTGAAATCGGACCGCCGTGGTTTCGCGAGTACGGTGCCCGTCTCACAGGATCGATTGTTTGGGTGTAGTGCGATGTGTACGCTGCGCTACGTGCTAGTAGCATTGACTTCAAAGCAAGTAAAATTACCTTAAATGCGCAGGCTCCAGTGTGGATCATGCGGGTGGGAAGCATCGAGAACTGCGCACCAACTGGGGGAGTGTTTCGATTGATTGTGCGGTTCAACTCGCCGACGCCAGACAGGCGATGAGGCGCGCCGTAGTGGAGGGATTGGGATTAATTTTGACCACCTGGGGATCTTTCACGTGGCCAGAATCTCGAACAAGAGGGCGTTGTCGCTTTTCGCCTCTATCGGAAAAGCGGCAGCTGCGGCCGGGAAACGAACTTGACGACGAGTTTCAATTTCACGGCTTGAATTATCGCCAAACATTCCCAGAATGCGCCTTGCTCCTCGCCCCTGACAGTTCCTTCCGGCTGGTGCCAGTTCGTCCCACCCCGAGAACACGGAGCGAGCAAGCTTTCTTACTCCGTGCACCAAGTCAACTATCGCCTCAGGAGCGAAAGACTGTAACCTCTGTGCCTTCTTTCTCTTTTTCCGTGAATACATTCCCAATGTACATGGGTTTCGCTGCAAGACTACCTCTTCCTTTTTACGGGGTAAGCAGGGCCTCCAAATATTAGAATCATCATAAACTCCGTTTATTTTTTGTTGTTCTCTGAAGTTGCTGTTGTGAGCCCCGTTAAAACGGCAGCTGAGTGTTACGTGCCGCATGAATTTTCATTATAAACGCCGCGGAAGACACATGCACAAAGCAGAAAAACCAACCTTCGTGCAAATACTGCCAATGCGCGCGGTATTCGCTAGGAGGGGAAATTTATTGTAAGCTCACGAGTATTAACAGCTGGCAAACCGATATACTTTACTTTGACAGCAGCATGTAATCTGATTGGTAGTCATCGCCATTGTATTTTCTAAAAATTTCACGGAATTGTGCCGCCTGTGAGGCTGTGACCAGCGACCAGCCTTCCCAACTCGGACGATTCAGGGCAGCGAAGGCGGTAGCTTTCCTTCTGCGCTTTGTTTCTTTTTAATCCTCTCGGTCGATAACACTCCATCCGGTCGCCGTTGCAGCGTATTCCGCAAACTTGAGCCGCTTAAGCGCACCTAACCACTTGATAGAAGCTTTTGCAAGGGCGCGTGCACAGTGCCTAAAGCAGGCGGCCGGCCAGGACGGTGTGTCTCGGCCTACCCAGTGTTGCGCGGAGGCGCGGTAGATGGCGCTGCGCCCGCTCGGCAAACTTGACTGCACGGAGCCTATAACGCTCGAGCGGCGTGCTCCGCACTGTGTGGGAGACACCTAGTGATAACGCCTGGTTTGAGATAGGTAGAATGTGAGCATGCGCAGCCTGTATCAGCGCGATGGCTGTTTCCGTTGTCGTTATCTTTTTCACCGAACGGAATGGGAACGATGCATGCGTGGGAATAATAAACTTCACTGAACCCGAGTTCTTTATTACATTAAAAAAAAAACCTGACGAGGGCAGACTAGACTACGGGTGAACCACTTTGTGTATTCGATAGCGCTCTTGTTCAATCCCACCGGAGTCGTGTTTATTGGAAGCGGCCTTGTATTTGACAGTCGGGCGGACTGTCTGCTTAGACAGGCCTGTACTTCTAGTGATATCGGCCTGTTTTTTCCCATGTTCGACAGCGTTAATTATACTTAACGTATCCGACAGTGAAATCAGCTACCCTGCGGCTCATGCCACTGGTCACACATACAAACAAAAAACGCCACTGGCTTGGCTTGGCTGCGCGAATGACCCGGCTGCCAACAATGTTGCCAGACATAAGTTTTCTTGCCAAACTAAACAAAGAAACAGCATATCGGGTACTGGCCCCACGGAAGTCCGCTATAAACATTCAGTCGAAACAATTATCACCTAAAATTTAGTCGGTTGTAGCCAATAGATAGTCTGCTCTAGCCGGGTCCGTTATGAGCGGAGTGGACTCCATTTAACTCTTTCACGAGGCGACGGCGCCATAGGCAATCGGAAGCCGGTGTCCGATGATTTCAAATCTCCCGCAAAATGTGAAACCCGCGCTCCACAGACAACTATTGCCATCTGGTGTGTTCATAGGCAACTTCTCTTTCAATTTCAGTTCGTTTGTTCATGTGTCTCGTGTGGTGGCGGTGTAGCAAGAGAAATTTGAGCCGAAGGTAGAGGGGAGAAGGAGGAAAAATGGCGTCGGGTTCGCGACGCGCTCCGCACAGTTGGACTGCTGTAGCAAGCACTTCGGCAGCTCCTGCTGTCGATTTTTCCGATTCCAGCAGCAGTGAGGGGTCAAGCAATGATGTGGGATCTTCAGATTTCAGTTCAGACGACGAAGCTCCGATTCAGGTGCCCCGCACTTCAACAAGCACTGGCAGGTAATTTCATTGCGACTCCGCGCTGTATTTATAAACAAAACGTGCTTCTTATCTGACGACTGCGGTTTTGATTTTGTGTTTAGGGCCTCGACAACGTACGGCCAGGATATTTTGCCAAATTCACCGCTCCGTATCGTGCTATTACCTTCAAGATAACCTGGCGCTCAAGTCAGATTAGTGCTGCAGGGTTCAGGCGCGGCACTTCTCGAGTGCGCTGGATTTTTTTTCTTGTTTTTTTACCACCGAACTGATAAGGATTTTGTGCGAGAACACAAACGAGTATACTTTGATGCAAATTTTACAGAGACTCACTCACTCTTCAGTGCCTTCGCGGCATGGTACAGCCATCAGTTCCGCTAGGTTGACGGGCCCTCAAAAATCCAAAACGTGGTGTACACTGTTGATTTTTATATTTAATCATAGCCAAGGAACGTAGGAACGATTTCTATATCTTAAAATTCCTGAAATAATTTTTAGTCTCGGTAAAATTGCCGATTTGTGTTTTTCGTATACTTTTCTTGGAGGCTTTTTTCTGATTACTTGACGAATAAACTGTAAGTAATTGTACCTTTCACTAAACTTCTGCTTTGTATTTGGAAGAGCTATCTATAAGCTACAATTTCATGCATAGCAAGGCTAAGTGTGTCCAGTAGCTCAAGAGAAAAAAAAAACGTTTGGTGGAAGCACTCAAAATCGACCGTTTTTCCGCCGTGACGACAGTTAAAATGCATGGGGACCAAATAAACCAACAGAATGGTCTGTTGTGGCCAGATCCGCTGTAATGAGCGTAGACTGTATTACAGCTGAACCCTGCTACAATGAACACCGCTTCAACGAAATTTCCGCTTCAACGAAATATTTCTAATTCCCTGTCAGCGAGCCATAGAAATCAATGCATCAATATTGCCGCCTCAACGAACAGTTTTTCAGACTTGTTTTCGCTTCAACGGAAATTTCAATCAGTGGAGCTGGGCTTGAACATTTCTTTTACGATATAATAAGCATAATGCTAACAATGTGTAACTTTTAGTACATCCACGCCGTTGAATTTTAGCAAAAACGTGCGGCCGCCGCACCACCAAAAAAAAATTCATAGGAGGGCGCCAATTTTGGTGGTGATGGCGATGCGGTAGGCCGCCTTGCAGCAAGGATAGGGTGGCATTCTATTCACCCTAGCAAGGAGGTCTATTTAGCCAAGCGAGAGCTGCAGCCAATTTATGGTAGCCAATCCGTATGCATCATAGATCACGTTGTTATGGTGGCATAACGTCGTGCTTGTGCATTGCTTTTGTGTTCGTCACGTGCACTTGTTTGAGCCGACATGATCTCATGACGACGAAGGCGAAGCGGAAGTTCCTTTCTTTGGAGGAGAAAGCGTGGATCATCAGTGAAGCTTCAACCGGCAGAAAAAAAGGAGACATCGCAGTGGAATTTGGCTTATCTAACAGCACTCTGTCCACAATTTTGAAATCAAAGGATGCAAGAAGCAGTGTTTTCTTCGGGGTCGTCCACCAAGCACATAAAGTTGACTCAAGGAGCACATGAGGATCTTGAGAAGGCATTGTTCCAGTGGTTCCTTGACATGCGTGTAAAGAAAATGCTTACCAGCGGAAGCGTGCTGCAGCAAAAAGCACTGAACTAAGAGGTTCGCAATAATGAAGCATAATCCAACGACAAGACTGACGCTCAAGATGCATTGGCCCCTTTTTCTGAGGTGGATCTGATAGACGCGTTTGACGTTATTCGCAAATTCCATGGATCCCACGCGATGACGTAGTACTGCACCTGCTGACAGAGTGCGAACATTGCACCACGACGCTGATGTCCAAAGGACTGAGGCAAACAAAGGTCACTGACGTTTTTCGGAAATAAATGATGTTCTTGAAGTGTGTAGTCAAATGTGGAAGTGATTTGGGGCAGTCTTGAACCTGCATGATCCTCGCGAGCGGCGAGCTCGTGATAAATGCAAGTGCGCCTGGCAAGGTCACATGCCACTGTGCCCTGTCAGAGGATAAGATAACGAGCTCTGCTCCTGCCACAAGCGAGAGGGGGGGAGGCGGTATTCCGACGGCCCGGTAGCTATCTGCAAGTACTCAGCTCGGTAGAAATGCTTTGTTGTACAGCAGTATGTCTTGCTACTGCATCTCTCCTCCCCCCCTCCACCATAACGTGCGCTCTTTACTTGTGGGTAAAAGAGATAACCATTGGTACATTTGTTACCCGAAGAAACACCACGTAATTTCGCGTCACTGCTTTTTCTAAACGTTGTATTATGCAGTAAATGTTGTAGTTAACGTACGGGGGTAATTTTCCTGCCCTTTGGGCAAATGTTGGGGCAGATTTCCCCACATTGAAATTTTCGCTTCAACAAAACTTTTTGCGGCTCCAGTCAGTTTCGTTGTAGCGAGGTTCGACTGCAGTAGGTAATTAGGGGTGTGCGAATACTGAATAGTAGCTTTTGAATCGAATTAGAAAAATAAGCTCATTATCGAATAGAATATAATTTCTTATACAGGCTTCGATTTTTCACAGCTTTTTTTGCTAGAACAAGCTGCTTCGCATGTTTGGGAGTCATGACATTCTTTTTACGACCCAAAGAACAAACTTTTCAACTCTTAATTGCAGCAGTCTAGTCGCCGAACCGTTATGAGGCAGTACTTCAGGAGTCCGAAGCAAACACAATGCAAATTTGAAGAATAGTGCAAGTCGTTCTTCAGATGCGTGTTGTGTTGGGCTCGCAAATTTGCTAGGTTCAAAGTCCTTTCGATTCAGCACGACGGCCCATTCGCGGTGGCACTCAAGGGACGCAGTAAATTTGTGCTCCGAATAGACTCCGCACATGCAGACATTTCTTTTGTCGTGGTGCACTTCACACGTGTCTTGCATGAGCACTTTGCGCTTATGCTGATTGTCGGTGCAGCCAACAGTGGCGTAATGACGTCTAGACAAGCAGCTTCTGTACATTGCGAAGTAAAGGCAATGACAGCAACTTGCCCATAATTTAGAAAATAAACATCAATTGGCGATGAAAGTTTGGGCACCCTGCTGGCACGGTGAAATGTAGCCTCACAGGCAACCCTTGTCAGGACAAATCGCGTGTTGGGTGGTGTGTTGCCTTAACGGGTTGGGATCAGAATTTATGGGCAAACCTGACAGCTCTCAGACAGTGAACGTTCCCCTGAAAGGAGTCATGACACGAAATTTTTGTGCTATGTTTTTTCGCGGCTATCGGTGCCTACAAACCCAGTAATCACTAGATTGTCGAACGCAGCATAAATAATTACTTCATGCTGTATTTATTCGTGTCTGTTCGGGTTTTGGTGAACCGAACACCTACGCAGCCACCATGAGAGGAAGGCGCATTTGACGTCACTGTTCATGTCGCACCACAGCCGATTCCGGTCTGGGCACGCCTGCCAGACCGGTTCGACTGGCCGTATTCGTACATGACGTCAGTCCCAAGAACTGTGAGGGATGCACAAGGCGGAAAAGCATGTTCCAACAGCACCATGGCGGGCTCGATACGTCGCAGGAGCACAGACGTCAGCTGTTTCGGTCGAAGCGCAGATGACGTCATGAGCTTGCTCGATGGTGCGGATGAGCTTGCTCGTGCGCACAAGGATTAAAATTGATTTAAAATGCTGTATTGAACGGTTACGGTTTAAACTTTTGAGGGGGTACCTCCATATAAAAGGAAGCTTTTTACATGGTTATCTGAGCTTTGAAATGTGGTGCCAGTACCCTTTAGTATTGATTTTTAATTTCAATTGTGAACCCCACAATGTGCAGCTTTTTTTTTACTTGAGTCTTTTATAGAGCAGCAGTAACAAGCTATCGCTCCAGCTACCTGCACCTTGCCTGCGCCACTTCGCGGCCACGGTTGGTGCCTGCACAGTGATCATGCTGGTAGTATATACGGCTCCCTCAGTGCGTGTGTGGTGTGCCCGGCGTGTTTTCGTGCCCAGTGTAATAAAAAGCAATAAAAATAGAGTGCCTGTAATCGCTATAGAACTTCGGTCCCACCTCCCATCCTTCTTCTGGTAAGCCCGCTAATTGTGCTCGAAAAAAAGTTAACACTGGTACATTCATTATTTCGTTACACACGACGCAATTGCACAGAATGTTTTACGTAGCTAGAAGCATGCATTGCTTGGTCAGAATGGGTAATATGCAAGGTTTTTCTCTTGTGTTTTGCAGACAATTTTTTTCATTAGTGCCCAACATTTTGGCAGCTGCTACTGGGTTTGACATCGGCGTCGTAACCGAGGGAACGAAGACGAAGAAAACGGTGGAGGAAAGTGTGGTGAAAGTGTGAGGGGGAGGGCAGTGAGCTGAGCCCGCACGAGACTTGTCTTGGCGGTGATGCATGGTGAAAGCCTGAGGAGGAGGCAGTGAGACATGCTGGGCAGTGGCGACATGCTGCAAGATGACGCCATAGCAGCGCGTGCCGTTGTGCACTCGACGGTGATGTGTGTTCACTTCCTAAGACACAGTGCGCGCGCCGACGCAGAGGCTTACCATCGCTGCCGTCGAGAGAACCCACGAGTGAGTGCTGCTTCAGTGCACCGAAGCACTGAGGAGCGAGTGCTGAATGAGCGAGGCAACTGGTGAATGTGCTTCGTGTCCTCGTTAAGTGGCTCATCTGAACCACGTGACATTTGCATGGGCGGTTCAAACAAGATTTAAGACTACATGCTCGGCAGCGGCGACGCGCTGCGAGTTAACGGCAGAGTATCATGCGCTGCTGTGCGTTCGCTGATCACGTGAGCACTTTCTGAGACACAGCAGCTATGCGCCGTAACCGAGAAGACTGCAGTTCGCGCTATGCACAAATTATTAAATTAAATCAGCAGTTTTTTTGTTCTCTAGTCTATTCAGGTTTAGTTATCTCTTGTGTCCTTTGAGTTTTTTTCTCAATTTCTTTCTCCTAGTTTCTTTTAGTTTTTTGTCTTTATTTGTCTGGAGTGATGTTTGGTGCGTGCAAAAGGGACAATTTGGCCTATCTCTGGTCTCCTCTGGGCAGAGGTCGGCAGACTCACTCATGAGTCCACTCACTCAGACTCATTTGGACTCAAACTCGCACACGAGTTTGAATTTTAGTGAGCGCGAGGCTAGTGGGGCAAGTTGAGCTAGTTTGAGCCCGACTGAGTTGGAGTATGTGAGACCGAGTGAGTTCCGAGTCAAGTTTGAGTTCCGAGTCCGGTGTGAGTTCCGAGTCCGGTTTGAGTTCCGAGTCCGGTTTGAGTTCCGAGTCTGGTTTGAGTTCCGAGTCTGGTTTAAGTTTGAGTACATTTTGAGTTTTGAGTCTGAGTGAGTTCTGAGTTCGGCACTCACTGTGAGTTCTAGTTTGAGTGAGTCCAGATGTGCTGCTCAGCAATGAGTCTGAGTTCGGGTGAGTAATGATGTGAAAATAAATTTTAGTGAGTTTGAGTGAGCCACGCCAACTTTGCCGAGGTAGGCCTCTGGGTTTCTTGTGACTGATGGTCACAAGATCAAGATCACGATCACGAACATTTTTTGTCTGAAGTCTAGTTAACTGTAGCTATAAAACAAAGCTTATCTCAAGTTTTCTCTAGCTATTGCTTTGTCAGCTCTTATGTTTTAATTACGGGAACATGTTTTCCAACTCATTGGGGAAGTGGTCAACTCGATATTAAATGTTGAGTAAAAACAACCTAAATTTTTGTTTTTTGGGCTTACAAGAAAATAAAAATGCAAAAATGATGTTTGACGTCGACTTTTTCTGCTACAAAACTCGCCTTTTGATGCTCCCAAGTTGCTCCAGAACTCCCCTTTGAGTGCTCCGAAGCTGCTCCAAAAGGCTCAAGCCCGCTTCCACCCCTGTGTTTGACACAGAGGTCACCTTGTGGCAGTGTAAGTGTGCATCTGCATACCTGCCAACTCTTTTGCATTCCACCTCCTTACTTTACGGGTGCGACTTAAGGCCTCCTGGGAAATAGCCAACCTCATTATGAAAGTATCTGTTGCTGAAAAGTAAACTTCCTGCTTGTGGCCGAGCCACTTCGCTATCATCACTGCACACTAGCTATTAGCCAAAGCCAAACCAAGCCAAAGTTACTACTAGGTTTGCTCTGTGGCTGGCTGGCGGTGCAGTGTAGGCTATGTTGTAGGTGTGTAGGTTTAGTTAGTTCGGGTGTTACTGTGTTTTACAATTCTTGTCATTATGGCACTGCTGAAGCCCAGGAGTTGGTATTTGCAAGTTTCCATAGATGATAGTTTTTTTGGGTGTTTAAACATGAAAATTTGGGATGTCTGTCACTCAGTATATATAAGCAAAACTGTTACAAACTACTAAAACTGCTGCCGTGGCTCACGCATATCCCGGTTGTTCAACACATATTTGGTGCAAAATACCAATCCATAACTTAGAGTACCAGCAGAGAGTACTAAGAATGCATATTGGATTGGTTTTCGTGATAGCAAATGGAAAACTAGGAAATGGTATTAAAAGAGGCAAAAAAGCGAACGTTAAAAGAAATGCCTTCTCAAGCAGCTCCAAGCAGAACAGAAACACAAAAGGTCCCAACTGATGGCGCGTGAGCAGTGTGAACATGAGAGAATTGAATTGTTGTTTTTTTAGGTTTTGCCTTTTTTCGCCACAATTAGTGTAGCGAATATATTTCTGTGTATCATAGATTTGTGAGGATTCGCTACTTGTTTCTGTAACATGCCTGTCCGTTTTCTGCCCACACAGCGGGTAGGGCATTTGAGTGGGCCATTCCGTTGGCACCGCTTCCACTGGATTCGTCGTTGCTAGTGCTGTCATCGCTGCATCGCCAGCCACTTCATCCTGAGGGACCAGGCAACAGACTCGGCACCGTGCCTGAGGTCACGGAGACCTCCGCGACAACCCTCAGCGGCAAAAGTGGCACAAACACGTCACTGGTGAGCAGCACCTCCTTACCGCTGCCGCAATGCTTTGTGGCACACTTGATGCGGTGGCTCGGCAATTCAGCCGTTTGGTGCCCCTGTGTCAACTCAGTGTCGGTGCACCTGTTTCTTTGAGAGTTGCAAAGAAACGAAAATTCCTGTGTTAGGAGGGGCCTAAAGTAATGCGTAGCCCTTGTAGCACCTCATACCCAAGTGTAGCTTTGCTAGCTTTGGCGCGGTAAACCCCCAACATTGGAAAAAAATCTGAAGCGAGTAGCAGCTTGTTGGCTACCTGCCGCGGTGGTTCAGTGGCTAGGGTGCATTGTGCTGCTGAGCACGAGGACGCGGGTTCAATTCCTGGCCGCAGCAGTCACTTTTCTGATGGAGACAAAAAGCAAGAACGCCCGTGTGTACGAGATTTCGGCGCACGTTAAAGATCCCAGGTGGTCAAAATTAATCCGGAGCCCTCCACTATGGCGCGCCTCATCGCCGGCGTTGCGTCCGCGCGTTGAACCCTACAGTCAATCAATCAGCTTGTTGGTTGGAATGTTTCGCATTGTCTGCCGCTGTCGCTGACCTGTGGTAAAAAAAGCCACGTGCCAAGTGCGCTTCATTTTCCTCAAAGGTGGATGAATGTGTTCCTGTCGGCAGTTTTGTTTTGAAAACTTGGGATTTCAGTCAAAGGTTCACAAATTACGGGAGAACGCGCTAAATATACTAGTTTAAATAAGTTCTTAACCCACCTGTCGCATGAGACCGTCTGTTAGGGCTGTAATTACCCGTACTCCATACATACGACACCCCGGTCATACTTTTTTTGCACAGTCCCTTAAAAGTCGTACTATCAGGGTTCCGCTGTATCAAGCTTTTCCTATAAAAACTTTTCAGTGAGGCATTAGGAATATGTTTGGAAGTTACCAGCCAACCTGAAAATAATTCTTTTGTTTGTCTAATAAGCACACTTTTCTCTTATTCTTTCTACTTTCTTTTTATTTCTTCCTCCTCCTTCTTCGCTAAATGTATTCCTTAATTTTCAGCCCACCCCTGATTATAGCAGTCACCGGATTTCTCATGTCAGGAATGAAAAGAACATAGCTAAGGTCAGCGTGTATAATATAGAACAAAGTTGAGAGGGATGTGGGTTCATTTCCCGGCCGCGGCAGCCATTTTTCTGACAGAGGTGAAAAGTGAAAATGGCCATGTGTTCGATATTTCGGTGCACGTTAAAGATCCCCAGGTGGTCAGAATTAATCTGGAGCCCTCCACTACGGCGTGCTTCATTGACTGTGTAGCGTCGGCGCGTTAAACTTCATTGTCAAAGTTAGGAGCTGTGTGCCGTGAAACGGCTGCCATTTTCAAACAAAAGCAACATGATCACAACCATCCTCCCTATTGCTCTTACTTCTTAGAAGGGGTTGGCCAACATCAAATTCCAAGGAAAATGGGCTGGTGTGCCCTTCATCAGCGGCAGTTTGACACTTCAGCTGTTAGTTGTGGAACTCCAACAAATAAAACGTGCCTCAAAATGTTACCGGGCATGACAACCCCGCAAGTTTGCTGACAAGGCTTTCCTTGTCAGCAAAAAAAAAAAACCAAAGTAATGCAGCAATGCATGTTTGCCGCACTGTCGCTCCATGTGCAGTTAGTTCAGGAAGAAATATCTTCTATGGTAAAGCTTTGGTCTGAAGGCCTGCATTCTGTTGTGGCTGCAATGTTGTGGCTGTATTCTAGTGGAATGATATGATTTTGTGTGCAGTAAGCGAATTAACTCCGCGTGGCTGAAATTAACTCTGCAGCCCTCCATTGCTTTGTGCCTTGGTTTGAACATGGTGTACAGCAGTGCATGTTCATCAAAGCTACCACACTTCCTCTGTGCTACCGAGGGATTTAAGACCTACCTTCTGGTATGGGGGAAGGCAACAGTAAGGAGCAAAAGAACATGAGAATACAAGTGATGCACACCACTGAAATTTGAAACAAAAGGAAAAGTGAAAGATGTGTTTAGCTCGTAAAACAATGCTGATTTAGGTAAATACATGTTGTGTATGTTTTTGTGGCCAGCGCAAATATCAGAAAAGAAGAGAAAGAAAAAGTACAATCGCTAGGCAGGAACAGAAAGCCATGTGTTGGCGTTTTTAGATATAGTGTCTCGTTCACAATTTTTCCCGGTAAAGTGCGCGTGGGGCTCATGATGGAGTTTTAAGTGGTGAAACAGGTCTTGGGGAAAATTTTGAATCTGTGTCCATTGGTGTAAAGATTGCGTGCCTGGGTGCTCGGTTCGTCGTCGGAGGTCCACTCGGCATCAATGGCCGAGTGCACTTGGCTGCATTGCCCAAGAGTGGCGTCCCCCCTCTGGGTGTGCAGCGGCCCACACTGGAGGAGCGTAGCCTGCTGATCAATGCCCGGGAGCCCTGGTTTGTAGGCACCACCTTCAGCTCCCCACCAGGTTCACAGCAGTGCCGCAATGAGGCAAATGGCCCCTCCATACCAGCGGAACCCTCGAAACAGCTCGAGGGAGGCACACCCGTTGTTCCGAGCCATGCATCCCTGCTGCAGCGGCACTTCTGGCACAGGTTGCGCATGGGAAAGAGCCGCTTAGGAGCAGAGGTGTGCCAGTATTGGCAGTGGATTGAAGCAGCGTTGCCCACAGTACCTGTGTGTATGCATGAGTGTGTGCACATGTACCACCTACCTAACATGATGGCAGGAAACAAGTTCAGCTTGGTGCTGTGCACCTGCAGACTTAAGGCCCAACGAACAGCCCACCAAGCACGGTTATGCCTTGCAGAACCTTGCCAATGTGTATACCCATTATTGGTGCAAAGTTTCTTGCGCCTTATACCTTCTGCACTTCATGTACCAGTCAACCATTGAAAAAAAATAGGCAGATGGGACCTAGTGCGTTTGTAGTTCGACAGTTTTCCTGCAACAGGAATTGTTGCCTCGTAAAAAACATTGGGCTGAGACACTTTAAGGGACACTGAAGTGAATTTTTCAAGCTCCTGGTTTTGCTTGCACTACGTAGATTGGCTCAAATAAACACACTTTTCAATGTTTATCTGGTTGATAAGGCGGCATTTATTAGATGCGATGCTGAGAGCATCTCTTGTCGGCGGCCCTGTCCTTCCTGCGTGCGTCCGTCATCGTCGGCGGTGGCGTCCGCACTCTCCTCTGCTCACCCCCTCTCCTCTCTGATAGCGAACACTCTCTCGTGAGGGGCCTTGGATTGGATTGGATTCGATTGGATTGGATTGGATTCGATTGGATTGGATATGATTTGGATTGGATTAAAGTGGATTGTGTTGCGTCATAGCCGCGGCAGACGGACTGGCGCCGGCGCGTGCCCAGGTGAGAGCGAACGCTCTCTCTCAACATCTGCGGGTGTGCGGCCCAGCGCGCTCTCACTCCGCCGGTGGGCGTCGCTGCGCGCGGTGCTGCGCATGTTCAGTACTCTCTCTCTCCGCGGTCTCTTCTCCTTCGGGCGCGCTGCACATATAACCGGTGTGCCGCTCTCCGGCGGCCTTTCGGTCGACGGTTGCTCTCCGCTTGCGCTTGAACCACCCTCAGCGTCGCATCACACCAGGGTTCCCGCGAGGGGAGGTGGGCGTAATTTTTTTTATAAAGCCTGAAAGAAGTATAACTGCCATGCGGGGTCTGCAGCGGCCACAAAAACTAAAGCAGGGACATCCATACAAGGTGCTACATGATTGGATGATGTTCAAGATTAGAATTCAAACCATTTTCGGTTTTGGTTCAGTGAAATTCTCAATATCTCAACAATTGGCATACCGCGCTTCTGCCATGTTGTCGGCTGTAAAATGAGTCTGATAAGGTACCAGCACGGCTTGGAATCGTAACAATCACTAGCCGAGGCATACGCAGTAGATGAACGCCCTCCGCATCACGAAGACTCTCAGATGCGATGCGCTTTTCACCCCCCACCTTTGGAGCTTCCCTGGCTCATGCCCGTATCCTAAGAGGTGTGTTTGCACCAGGCCAAGGATCAGCCAATTCGGGACTGTGCCCGCAGGCAGTCGGTGGTCATGGCAACACTATGCCAATAAGAACTTGCCAGCGTGTACTCACACGTGGAGCAGTGAATGTTACGGTGGAAAAATGATGAATTCAGTATAGAAAACATTGCCCAAACACAAATAAATCAACTTAATGTGAACAAGCGCCGAGAGAGCTCTTCGAACCCAGGGCACTCGTGACAGATGGGACGATTCAGCATAACACAGAAGTGACACAATTAAGCATGCAGCAACGCAGCCGCCTAGAAAATCGTATCACAAGAAGCTCTTCCGTCAACTACCAATACCCTCCATACAGTGGCTCTTACATCAATGATCGATACTCCCACAAGGGCCGTACACTCAAGGTGTGCGCAGTAGATGTTAAAAAAGAAAACCTTTTGTATAAGCACGCGGATTAACCATGCGCTGTGGCACTGTGAGCTGAGCAGGAAACTTTATTCCCGGTCATAAGAACACATGAGCTGCGAGATGACAATCATCAAAGCTATACTCGGTTACAACTTAAAGGAGCCATGAAGAGAAAACACAAGTTTGGTTCATTCAAAAGATTGCCTCGTTAGAATCATACTGACACCACTTTTAACATAAACTTCGCTCAAATAAGCTACATAATTAGGAAAAACGGGAATGGTCATGCGACCCACCAGCTCATTTCCCGCAACAGAACCTATGTCGTCACATGAGCTAAGCTCTGCGATTGGCGGAGGCTGGCAGAAGCAGACGCAAATTAGGTAGGACTTACAAACGAGACGAACGAGCGATTTGCGCTTAAATTTAGGGCACATTCTTTACAAATCAATAAGAATGATGGGACAAACAGTGGAAGTTATGAAAGCACATGTAAACATAGAAGTACTGATGCGTTCTGCTGTTCGTACTGCGCACAGCATGCTTGGTGTTTTGCTGCACAGCACTACGGGGCTTGGGGTTGTCTCAGACGACACTGGACGATTGACGCAAGCAACGTTGTCTTACGTGACCCCATTTGTCGAGCGAGCACTGTTTCAGGGAACGAATATTTTCTCCCAGAACAAAAACAAGCCAGGTTTAAATGCGGGCAAAAACAAACGAAACGCTTGCCACGGTATGGTGGCGCCATCTAGGTTACGGAACGTAATGAAACGCGGGAACAAACCAACACCGCTGTACAGGGTGGAGACAACATTTAAACGGTCCCGTGCCGCCGCAATTGGGCCAACGGGCTCAACGCGTTATTCTTTTCGTTTCCCACGAGACCAAGCAACGCGAAACAGACAATATGATTCAAACTTCTTCAGTAAACCGCGTTGCGGTGATAATTTTAGCGCGGTTTTGACACAATGACTTGCTTCGGCGGCGAGCGAGCAACCGGAAATGGCGGCGCCAGCGTATACGTGTCTCTACCCTGTACGGCGGATGCGTGAATGAAGGTACTCTAGGCTGCAGAGCGGTCGGTTCCAGTGATGTCACTTGGGACCACGAAAACGCACGATTGAGCGGGAAAATCCAAATTTTAACCTAAATTGTTTAATTTCTCAGTGAATAAAGCACCGTTTGTATCCGGACAAGCGCTGGGGGCACTATAAAACACGAAATCTTTCGAATAAAACCAACTTGCATTTTCTCTTCATGGCTCCTTTAAGGGGGCAGTTGGGTCTTTGGGGCCGAAAAACGGTCAAAAAAAGAGTTTTCTGAAAAATTGCATTTTCAGCCTTCACGGCCATTTTTCTCTCAGTCTGTATATTTCCTTATCAAAAAGAACCATATTTTGTTGTTATTATATTATAATAGCATTTTAAAGTGCACTCTACCGCTCAGTTAGCGCAGAATTCGATGGTGAAACGACACTTTTCTTGCAATGCAAAGCTAGCATTTCGTCCTCAGAAATCTTGGCACCCAGTGCAGGTACAACTGTAATTCCTTTGGCTTGTGATACCGAAAGGTGTGGAGAATACAATGTTGGAAACATATTTTCCAAGTGAAGGTCCTGGAAAATTATTATTGTATTCAATAGACCCTATGCAAAATGCGCCCCGCCATCTCACGTCGACTCCGGTAACTAGGTCCGCCATTTTGGTACGGTCGTTTGAAAACGAAACCAAGTAGCAAAACATAGAAGGCGGGCATTGACCGCTCTTGGTGATGGACTACAATGCCGGAGCATTGCTGCATGCCGCAGTGCACGCAACGAGGAAATACCGGTCCAGATGGAGAAAAGGCACGTGAAGTTCCACGCTCTTGAACGAACTCTCTGACGCGAACTATGCCGGCGCGAGCAACCTTTGTGACACGCTGAGCGCAGTGCGCTAGGAGCGAATATTTGTCATTGGTTCGCTAAGCGCGGGATTTCGTAGTCGCTGCCCGGATGAAAAATACAGCTGCGTTGGAGTTCCGTGGTTCAGCCTTTGTATTATAAATGAAGCCTGAGCGTGCGTCACCTATTTATGACGGACAGCGGCGCTCGAGTGGGGAAACAGTACCACACGTTGTCAAAATTACGCTTTATTTCTTCACTCGTCCCTGTGGCTCTACGCCCGCTTCAATTCATTGTGAAATGGTACCGCTTAGCCCCTACACGAGCCTTTATCTTACCTAGGGCTGTAAACGTTTCTTGCCGCACTACGCCGTCACGGCACGGTTGAAAATTTCCTCTGTGGCGGGCGCGCACGGTATCGGAGTATATTGTTAGTTTCTTTTCGGTGCATTTAGCCGCGTGTCGTTGGTGGCGTACACTGTTTTATGATGATCTGACGTAGGAAAATTCGAGTTTCTGCACTTGGTTCCTGATTTGCCGGGCTGACAGGTTTGTTTACGTCAAGTTAACTTGTTGCCCATTGTCATTTCAGCCGCGATGTATTTACTGTCGAATATTTTGCGACTAAAATACACACTCACTCCTCTAATTTGTCACATACTGCATGCATGCCTCCGATGTAATGATAGTGGCCATTGATGTAGGTAGCTGAGGCAATTTCCAAGTTTTCATAAAAAAAAAACAAAAAAAACAGCCAGAGTTGCATCAGTCCGCCGCGCATCAGCTTGAGTGCTTTTGCTTTTTTTGTATCCACAGTGAAAATCCAAGTAAATTAAAAAACTTCGCTGATTTATAGCGCGTGTAGTATAGCAAAATGTGCATATAAATGGAACAAAGGGAAGCATTCGCGCACCCCGGCATGCAGCGTTCTAGTAAACACGACGTTGCCCAGCCTCTGCGTGCTCGCGAGATGACCACGGCGTGATGTGGCTTGAACGCTTGCTGGTAACTCATAGGTGACTCTCCAGGTGCCATGCCAGTCCCTGTTTCTGTTACTGTTGGGGGTGAGGCCAGCAAAACTGAGGCAAATAACCCATTCCAAAGGGTACCAAGTTTTCTCGCAAGCGCTTGCACGCCACTTTATTGCTGCTCGCATTGCTCCTGCACTCGACGTGCGCCAAACAGACGCATTGGCAAGGAAGGCAGGGGCCATTTTCTTGCGGGCTTCTCCAGTCAATGTCTTGCACACTCGCTGGCTTGATGCCCTGCTGTCTCAGACGTCCCCAGTGTTGTGGCTGTTGTGCACGCAAGCTCCGGTGGTGCCTCTTTAAAACCTTGGGCTTGCAAGAGGACGAGTCGGTGCATAGCTGCCAGGATGTGACTGCATGCTCCACTGCAACCCGCCGGGCACTCGCACGCTGCCTCCACAATCTCCCCACTGTCCGTCTCAGAGGTGAGGCACACAACGTAGGGCCGGCCAATTTTTCTCTGGGAGCGAAAGCAGCTGCTGACCACATGGATGAGGCCCAACCTGCAAGAACAGAGAGAGTAACAGTAGCCTAAACAGCACTCAGGGAAGAACAGGACTAGTCCGCTACAGTTTATGCTAAAGGGACAGAGCAGAAAGCAGTGGCCACAAGGAACAGACTCAAAATGAGCAGATTTTGTGTCTTGCTTAACACTGTTGCAAGGGAAATAATCTATACCTCAAACAGCAATGATGTCAAAATTGTTTTTCAAGTTCGAGCGTGCAAGTATCGCTGCATGCTTTGTTAATGTACTTTCAAGAGAACCTCACCGTGGGTAATGATACCAGTACCCGCATATTCGTGTTCGTCATAACTTAAGCAAGCAATATTATGATTATCTGGAACTCACTTCCAAAACCTTTCGAGATAAACAGGTAAACATTCTGGCTATACCGATGACACATCGAATTTTTAAAAAAAAATTTAGTTCAGTGAGTTCGAGCTAACGAGGTTTTACACACTGAAAACATGCGCTTTAGAAGCTACCACAACCACCCCACTGCCGAAAAAGGACAAGCCAGACGCACAAACAGATTTTTGCGGTAGGACATGCGCAATAAATAATGAAAACACACACAAAAAAGAAAATTCAAGGCGCATGTGCACTTTTGCAGTTGGCTTCGCCGCAAAGCACGAATGCTTTGCGGCAAACGCGCGGGCGGACGACCGTCACGGAAAACGGCCGCAACCTTTCCGTAAACATCTTTGCCACAAATCGTCCCGTAAATTCGATGTACAGCATTTGAAAATACCTAATCCACCCACTAGCGGTACGGTCTGGCGATTGTCACTTTCCTCTTTCAGGGTTACTACAACAGGGTCCCCGCTACGCATTTACATGGTAAACAACGGTGAACAAAGGGCTATACAAGTGCTCATACCGGTTAACTCGCGTCAAGGAAAAAACAAAGATTTACTTACTGCGAGTCGCACGTGTTTCTCCGCACCGATGAAGGCGAGCAATGCGGCTCGGTGGCTAGGCGGCATGCCCTGCTCCGCTGGGCTCGGATGGGTCTTCAGCGCGGCACCACGAGTGGTGTGAGTCCTCAGACACAGTCGGCAGCGCAGACGAGTCCTTCGTCCACAATCCGTGGTTGGGACCCGGAAAACGCAATCCAGTTTGAGCCATACCGCGTTACCGTCACCTACTCTTCCACAGTAAACAATACCAGACTTCGCGATCGTCGCCCGTACCAATATGGCGGACGGTCTTGTTTACATCAGTGTTGCTAGATCACCAAGCAATTTCGCATAGGGTCTATTGGCACCACCCGCGAGCCATTTCTGGCACAGCGCGGGAGAAGCGAAGTTCAGTGTGTTGTAAAACGACCAAAAATAGCTAAATCAAAAAAGTTCTTCCTACGTTGTATTCTTTAGTCATTTGTCTGCCTAGCCACGTGGTTATTGCCATTCTGTATGGACTAGTTATTTTGTAACTGTGGCCCAAAATAATGGCAATTAATTATTAATTAACTCGAAATATAATCAACTTACAAAAAATCTAATGGCAGATTTGAAATCAGCATAAAAAACTATATAATGCATAGCAGTTTCATTAAAATTGGTTGGTAAATAAAAAAAAGCTCTAAGACCAGTCTGTCCCCCTTAAGAACGGCACCGGAAGTTGCCCTTGTGCCTCATCACTGCAACGGGCTGTTCCTCTGCTCGGCGCAAAGAGTGCGTTACTGCGAATATTTTTGGAAGCACAAAATAAAAGAACCGACAGAAACAAAACAAGTAAACCTAATGTTCTTGCGATTTTAAAATTTCAATGTGAGATACAATTTACCACAACTGACGTGTATCGAACCGTAAAAATATCGTAAAAAAATGCCATTCCCAGTCAAAACACGGTGCAAAAATGACAAAACAGAACGTTTTTAAGAAAAAATAACAAAGTTCAGTTTACTTTTTATGGCTTACGTGTTGTATTTTACACACGTATGCATTATTCACTAGCTTTGAAATTATGAAGTATTAGCGAATAGTGGCCTTTTTGCTTCGCGCATTATATTTTTGTCCACACCACCATATCATTCTCTCGTACAACGCGTCTCGTACAAGGTCGATTTTTTGGCGGAGCATGACTACGCAGTGCCATCTGCAGCCGCATTTGTTGCTGTTTCTTCGATTCCAGATTCTTCGTCGCGTTTGCGTCTGGGGCGAGTTCACCTCCCCCATAGAGCCCAATCAACGCCGAAGCATCTGTACAGAAAGAACTGCAGCGGCATTGTTCTTTGTCGCCACGTTCGGCATACAGTTTTGAACGTCTACATGAAGGTGCGAGAGGAGCACCCGCAAGTTGGCGTGAAAGAAACTTGCCGCAAGACGAGTGAGTATACCGGTGTCAGTTTCCGGAAGATTTCGGACGTCAAATCCAAAGCGAAGGCGACGGGCGGGAAGCTGACAACACCTTCGCGGAAAAAGCCCGGAAGCGAGAACCGCAGACGCCACACTGCGATGTACGACGGCTTCACTTTGTGCGCGCTGAGAAACATTGTGCGCGATCTCTTCCGGCGCAACGAGCCTCCTACTGCAGAGAAGATTGCGGAAGAATTTCGGAGGAGTGAAGATCTCCCCAGCCTTCGAACGTGGACCATCCGCCGCCTCCTGAGTGACATCGGCTTCGTCTTCAAGAAACGGAACGAAACTCGATGATGATCGAGCATCAGGACGTGCTGATTTGGCGGCAGAGGTGCCTTCGTCACATCGCTGAGCACAGGCAGCAGCACCGCAAGGTGTTCTACACAGGCGAAACTTGGGTAAACGCTGGCCACACCGTGACGAAGGCGGAGCGCGGCTGATGGTCACCCACAGACAGACAGACAGACATTGAGCTTTATTAGGTCCGGAAGGTCTAACCTAGCGGCCCAGAGGACTGTCCAGAGTAGACGCGGGCCGCACCTGCGCGGGTGGCGGGAGGTTTAGGACCTCCGCCCTAACGCAGGCCTTCTGGACAGCCCGGAGTTGAGTGTAGTAGTTTCGCTGTGGAGCGCCATGGTCCATTCTTCCTCTGTGATGAGTTCTGCGTCCTCTTGTAACGCTGGGCACTGTCATAGCATATGGTCTAAGTTACAGTAAGCTGCGTCGCCGAGAGGACCGTGAGGGCCAATGTCCGGGTGAAATAAGCTAAACCGGCTCCTGGTTGGGAAGGAACCGGTCTGAAGCATTCTGAAGGCTGCTGACTGTGGGTGTGTGAGAGCAGGGTGGGCCAGCGGGAGTGTTCTTCGCGTAAGTTGGTAGTGTGTGACTCTCCTTGTTGAACGTGAGTAACGCGTCTCGGAACTCTCTGGGGGCCTCGGGAGCTCGACCTGTTCGATCGCCGCGGCTGACGGTTTCTCGCGCGCGATCGTGAGCGAACTTGTTGGCGTTGGGGAGGGTGTCGTGGACTCCGTGGCCCATGTGGGCCGGGAACCATGTGATGTTATGGAATGTCTCTTGTTTTCTTCCCGTTAGAATCCTGGCTGCCTCTTTGGCAATAGTTCCTTTGAGGAAGGCTCTTGCCGCCGAGCGGGAGTCCGTGTAGATTTGCTTTAAACCGGGTTTCCGTCATGGCGATGGATAAGGCGATTTGTTCGGCCGTAGTGGCCTTTGGTGCATAGAAGGATGCCGAGGTGACGAGGTTTCCCTTGACATCCACCGCTGCCATTCCAAACCTGCCCGAGCGGCCGTACTGGGCGACATCCACGAACAGAGCTTTGGCCGATCCTGTATTTGCGAGCTGTAAGATGGTTTGGGCCCTGGCTCGCCTTCTCCCCTCGTTATATTGGGGATGCACATTCCTCGGTAACGGGTCTACCTGGAACGTTTCCCTCACCGTTCCGGGGACCTGTGCAGTGTGACCCACAAAATCTTCGTTCATGTAGCCGATGTCTCCAAGAATCTTCCTGCCGGCCTTGGTGGAAAGCAGCCTCTGTTCTTGCGCGGTTCTTTGCGCTTCTGCGATTTCGACCAGTGAATTGTGGATGCCCAGTTGTTCCAACTTTTCCATGCTTGCGGATAAGGGGATACCGAGCACCCTCTTTATGCTCTTCCTCATGAGCGTATCGACTTTACTCTCTTCCGTGCGGGACCAGTCGAGGGCACCCGCCACGTAGTTAATGTGGCTCATTAGGAAGGCGTTGTACAGTCGCAGGAGGTTGCGCTCGGAGAGGCCACCCCTTCGGTTGGAGACGCGCACCATGAGTCAGATCGTCGCTTCCGTTCTACCGGTCAGGTTCTCGATGGTCTTGGTGTTGTTCCCTCGACTTTGAATGAGCATACCGAGTATCCTGATGACATCAACCTTCGGTATGACGGAGCCGTCTCTCGTGCGCAGCTCGATGGCCGCTTGATTGGGGTGCTGTTGCCCCGCTCCGCCCTTACGGTGGGACCGGTATAACAGGAGTTCCGACTTGCCCGGCGACAGTCACCCACATCGGCAACGAGGACGGCTTTGTGGACGGCTGTCTGTTCGTCTTCAAAGGAACGCAGTCAGACTATCACGAGGAAATGGTTGGCGAGCATTTCGAGGCTTGGTTTGACTCTGTTCTCACTAAGCTGCCCCAGGGTAGTGTTGTCGTCATGGACAATGCGTCCTACCACTCCAGGCGCCTGGAGACTGTCCCGACCATGTCCTCACGCAAGCCTGACACACTGGCCTGGCTGACATCAAAAGGTATTCCGTGTGATGCAACGATGACAAAGAAGCAGCTTCTTGAACTAGTGGCGCCGGTGAAAGACCAGTTTGTGAAGCTCAGAGTTGATGTCGCGGTAGAAAAGGCTGGGTGCGTCATTCTGAGGTTGCCACCACACCACTGCGAGTTTAACCCCATCGAGCTAATCTCAGCGCAGATGAAAGGTGAAGTTGCTAGGTTGAACACTGACTTCAAGATTGACAGTGTGCGGAAGCTCCTCATCACAGCAGCTGAGAATGTTTCTCCAAACAACTGGGCCAAGGCCGTTGAGCACGTCATTGGCATTGAGGACAAGTGCCGAGAGGCACGTGGCTTCAGCGACCATGTGGAGCCAATCATCATCAGCCTCGGGGAGGAAGACGACGACAGCTGTGAGAGTGCAGATGACGACCTCTCCGGCATCAAGCAAATGGAGTGAGGCTTCCCATGCTGCAGTCTTCAGCTCAGAAGCTCCAAACGGCTCTTTTAAGAGCCCACCAAATGGTGAATAGCGGTCTGCCCTACAGCGAGCTTGCCACCTGTGTATCCTCCCACTATGTATGCTTTATGCAGGCAGAATTCAACTTTTTTTCCGGAACAATACCAAGGTTGTTTACATGGCTGGTCAACAATGTAGGGCTGAGCAACATGAAACATAAAACTAAGGGGGATGGTTACACAATCTTGTATTATTGAAAAGACAATCTTGTATTATTGAGGCGACGCTCTGTAACTTTATGCTCGGCTGCCTCCCGCGTACCTATTTTTTTGGCCTCACGCTCAATTCTTGCCTTAAAATATTTTCATGCGGCCACGTCAACAGTGTTGGTTTTAAGGTTTCCAATGGTGTTGTTTACCTTTTCAACGAGTTGAGGTTTGTGAACAGCGTCAGGATTCGTTATCTGGCGATTGCTGGTCTTTCCACACGAGCCAAGCTGATTAATAATATTATTAATCAGCTTGGCTCGTGTGGAAAGACACTAGTCCATGGTCAGAAAAGACGTGCGACACCGTATCTAACCACCCACTGGTAACCATCCCTGGTAACGCAGAAGCGGTCCAGGTGAGCTTGAGACATGCCATACCGCCATGTGTTGCGGGGCGGCGCCGCTGACGTCCCAGGTCCACATGGATTCTATCACTGTCCACAAAACAAATATTAACGTACAAGTTGAGAGTGTCTGGCTCTGCTCTCCCTTGTCACTGACACTTTACGCAGTTCATATCTCCTCATAAAGAAGAAATACATTTCCCGGTACATTAAGTGGTAATGTTTGTGGGGAAGCAAACAGGTCAGTACGAGCTTGCGCCTTGTTGGGGGAATGGACGCAAAGGAAACAAAAACTTCCCGCTCATTTTTGCATCGACCTGGGAAAAACCGCCATCTGCCCGAGCTTGCAGTCAACAATTTTAAGAAAGTCTCTTTTTCAAGAAGAATGGCTGTTCTGCCCGCACGACTACATTTAGTAGGCTAACTTACTGTTTGTTGGGAGAGTGTCACCGCTGGATTGGTTCAGTGCTGTGGAGAATTATCTTGAGCTGACAGGCACACTTTAGCCAGCTTGCATGCAAATTAAATGGTCTTCAATGCTTCAAGGCCAGACACTAATACAGTACAGGCAAGTGCAGCAGCAGATTAATTTGCACATGCAAGTTTGGTTATCAAAGACACAGATGCTTATGGTGCTCCGGATTTAGCTGGCTTCTGAATCCCATGATGGTGCAAGAAAAATATACTACTGTACTCCAAGCGAGTGACTGTA
Organism: Haemaphysalis longicornis; assembly: GCF_048455015.1. Lineage (NCBI taxonomy): Eukaryota > Metazoa > Arthropoda > Arachnida > Ixodida > Ixodidae > Haemaphysalis > Haemaphysalis longicornis. The sequence continues at coordinate 231,223,378 of NW_027526203.1, read as the reverse complement.
TGCACTTACAGCAATGGGACGGAAACCTAAAACGGCTCAAGGACTTTCTCCAGGACGATCGAAGTAGCCATCCGCAGGATGGTGGCAAACAGGGTGACAAGGGCCATGAAATAGTGCCAGAGGTGGCAAATGAACAACCAACACATGAAAGGTGACCATGCAAATCGCCATCAATCTAAACCTGTTCACGCTTGGTGTTCCACTTTTGCTGTCACACCAGAGTTGCTGGAGATATAAAAAACCTGGGCCTCAAAATTCAAAAAAATGTAAAATACGATAACCCAAACACACCAAGACAAGAGGGGCTGCATTTGTCACGTCCAACCAACAAATTTTTTGACGTGGCTACCATGTGTGCCCTGCCTTTCCACAATAGACTGTTCTACCCTTGGAACGAATGCCAACATGTTGCAACAATGCACAAGATACGCTGAATGACACCAGCGCAAGGATCTCTGATTAAGTTATCGGACTGCCTGAGACTTTCAGCGACAAGCTTCAACGAGAGGACTGTGCCTCGCGGCACTACAGAAAATGTTTTAAATGGCTGCTACGATAACTAACTGCTGTATAAAATGTGCTCATGTCGTTTTGTTTCTTTACGTCTAATTTGTGGCATTGTGCCTGATGAGTACGAACCTTCTGCGCATAAGCTTGAAATTGTCTTGCAGCATCACGTGACCTGCAACCATATTTCTCATTGTTTGGTGATTTTATTTCATTTAAAACTGCTGGCAATGAAGAGTTGCCAAGGTGCTGAGGCAAAAAACGACTTGTATAACCATCTCACTAAGCACCCTTTGCACCGGCAGCATTTGGAAGTAAGGTATAAGGGAAATCACTGCAGTGTTCTAAGTGGCATCATATGCTACTAATGTGCTTGAATGGACTTCTCATGGCAGCTCCATGTATGGGATGTTTTGTTCTTTTACTGAGGATGTGTACATTTTCCTCTTACTACAGGTGTGCTTGTATGTGATTTCAAGTCAAACCTTGCAGTGTAATTCAATGTATGTAATATGTAATTAAAAAATTACAATTGACGGTACAGTTGCAATTCTGCAACACATCTCTGGCTTGGAGTCGTGTTGAATGGTATCAAAAAAGCAGCCGTGGCGAGTTTTGTGCATGTAGAGTAGACTGCTTATAACAAATGCATGTATAATATTCTCAGGCTCATTGTAAGACACGATAAAATGTGACTGTCATATTATGGGCATGGAGAGGTCATTGAATGCAACTTTGTTTTGATTAAATGCAACTTTGTTTTGATGTGATAAAGGAGACTGAGTGTCAAGTTTGTCTAAAGTGCCTCACGTGTATGAATAAGCAGCTGAACAGAAGTGTAAGCAGCTGTTTCAACATCTGGGCTGTAAAGCATACTTCAGAGAGAAATGTGAGATATCGAGGTTCTTAGTAGTGCGTGCGGTATTGTGATAATGTGGAGGAAACATTGAACAAAACTGCGTACGGGTACTGTGAATGTCTTCATACACCTTTGGTAGTGCCCTAGTGGTAAATCCAGATGGAAGGCCTGCAGGGAATCACCTGTTGCACTCTGCATTCTGGTATTCAGTGAAGCTCCATGTCAAAACCACACAACACATTTTAGCCCAATTTATTTTGGTTGGGGTGGGGGAGGCACCTGCTAATGTTTCTGGGTTCTAATAACCCTTTCATATTTGTAAATTGGTACCTCAAGCTCGTATCCGGGAGTATGTCTGCCAGTGAGCCTGTCTGCATCATGCCCTTGTTTTGGCACTTGAATTTGCATAGAAGAACTACAACTTTCCATTCATAAACATTTCAGTGCAAAATGGAATAAAAACAAATGCTCTTTATAAGTGGCAGTTCTCTAGCCAAATTAAAAGTGAATATTTCACTTCCACCTATAATTAAGAGAAAAGCAAACGTTTTTGCTGTTTGGACTGCGATTTCTTTGAGCTTGCCCCAGCAGATGTAAATTCAAGCAATGGGCATAAAAAGATGAGCTGTATACCTATGACGCCAAAAAATTTTCCCTGTACAGGCATTTTCTCCAGTATCGTAAAATGACGCTCCAAATGCCGTGTGTTAGGGCGTATAACAATCTCAAAGAACTGAAATAGCTCGTTATAACCTATATTGGCATTCTCAAAATCGCAACTGCCATGGCAGCTGCGAAAGAGCATTTTTCAGGAATGGAGAATTTACAACCCATTTGGAAACGCCTGCGTAGACTCCGTAAGAATTTCATTGCGTTGAGACTTGAGCAGAACTAAGCTTAAAAGCGCTTTTTCCCAAAAATGTGCAGCGCTGTGAAGCACGATTTTTACCCGCAGACACTTCATGGTCGCTTCCTGTAAACTGCAGGCTTTCTTGCCAGCCAAGACTGCATAAAAAAACGCGTAACAGCGCTATATTAAGCACAGTCGTATAAATGACAGCAGTGCTTAGGCAATGCACATTTAAGGAGCAATAACTAGGAATAGAAAGAAATAAACTCACCCGTAATAACGAAGCAGTAGCGATGTTATTTTTCACGCGTGATCTAAAAGGAGCAATTCTGTTATTGTTTTTCTTTTTACACACAGCCCGCTACCCATGTGCACCTCCGATTGGCGTGGATTTTGTGCACACATTACTAAACACAAGAGTGTTTGATGCCATCGTTATTACCCATCAGCATAATCTAAAAATCTAAAATTGTTCTCCAAGTCGTTGTCGAACGCGCATAATGTTGCATACCTCGCGAAATCAATGCTTCAGCACATCGAGTACTTCACGTACGTATAACTGCATCGATCTTTGTAACATGGTGAATCTTATACAAATTAATGACGCACTCGCTGTTTTACGCGCTATATTAAAACTTATTTGTTCATTCGTATGTCATAATTACGAAATCTTGCGCTGTCCACGAACTGGTGGGTTGATGTGTGGACAATCGATCAGTTCTAAAATGATAGACGCGAGATAAACAACCGATAGCAATCATCGCCAGCGCACGCACACAATAGCCACACCGGGCACGAGTCGTTTCCATGACTTTTCGGACTTAATCTGCCTATAAATTACTGCAGTGATGACAAACAAACTCGATGAGAAAAACAGATGATGTCACGCATTCACCGCGATCCTCTTTCAAAACGCGCACTGACGTCACGGGTCCGGTGCTTCGGTGGAGTGATACACCACATGAGGTGGTGCCGTTCTTAAAGTATACCGGCGGCGGCCAGTGCCGCACGATATCAAAACAAACATGGCGGCTGACAGAAGCGGCCGCTCGCGATTTCCTTTGATTCATGAGTACGTTACTCGCATTCAAGAAGTGTTTTGTTCGCCTCTAATAAACAAAATGAGTATAATCGAATCCCTTGAATCAATGCACGGCGCTGATGTAGGCTCAATCATATCACGTTGTTCGGTACACTTTCGAACGCGGTGGTGGAAGGTTAGCTGCTCAAGGTACGGTGGACAAAATAGAAACGTGGGTGTTAGGCTTTTCTCAGCTCGTAGCACCCCTGATTTCTCATTTCTTTTGCCGTTATAAGCGGCACAAGGTTCGATTTCGATTCTAAGTCGACTCCCCCCAACATATAATTGTCAAACTTAAAAAAAGGGGGGGGTCGACCTACAATTGTGTAAATACGGTATATAATGTATAAACAGTTGACATTTTTTAGTTTCAGCATTTCAAGCAGCTTAGATGACTATTTCTCGAATAGGGCTCTTGCAATCCCCCAAATTTCCACAAATATCTTGTCTCTAGACTGCATTCATTAGGCAGAAGAGCATTCGCAGAAGTGTGGTCATGTTGCTCACCACTGTACTCAGTTCACCCAGCGCAAAAAGTGCTTTCCGCACCTTGGTTTCAGGCTGTACGATAAAAGTTTTGGTTGATCTTAATAATTCCTTAGTACCCATAAACTTCGCTGGCTCTTCTCCTGCCTTCACTTGGCCTGAGATTTTTCTACTAGCTCACCAGTCAGCGAACCGTCGCATGTGTACTTGCATGGAGCAACTTGGGCTTAGAGCTTGATGCAGTCTGGAAGCTCTGGAAACTAACAAATGAAAGGCACATTTTTCTGAGGCACAAATGTGTCGTGGCTTAGTTTCAAGTGAGCGAACAAACTGCCACGACCCGCCAGTGGCCGGCTGACTAAACGCCTGGCCGACTGCTTTTTTTGTAGGCGTGAATGTTGTGCTATTTTGTTATTTTCTGAGGCTACAGCTTTACTGTGCACATGGACTCCTTTGTGAAAACAGTGGCACAAGAATTTGGAGAAATTTAGGCTTATTATAGTTTATAATTTAGCAATTAAGTGATTAAGAATGCATTCATAACTTGAAAACTATACCGGATAAAAACAAACTGATTTGTTTTGACATTGTCATATTTAACTGTACTTGTGCACCAAGTTTGCTTTTAATCGGTGCATAAATAACAAAGTTTGTTTTAATTGCCACATGTGTGGGAAAGTTAAGCTAGTCATGTGTGGGAAAGGAAAGGCATTATAATCCTGTAGGTGGAATTTCTTTTAGCAATACATGCATGAAAGTAGTTTCTGCCAGTAGTGTGAGTGCTGCTACATTCCTCGGTGCCAAGAGCAGAAACGATATTGCCAGGGGGCACTCCAGCATTGCGCCGTGTAGGCAGCCCAGAGTGCCTGGTGACTGCTGGGCAAGGCAGCAGTGGTGGTGTAAAGCTCTTTTGGAGAAGCCAGTGCTGCAGTCAGCCACCAGCAGTGCAGTGGAGTGCCCCAGTGCCGCCGCACTGTGTATGCACGGGGCATGGTGAAATCGCGTGTCCCCTTTCTTCTCTCCCATTCATCCTCCTGCATTTTGCACTCACACCAAATGTGTAATGGTGTATTTTTATGACCATCTTTTGGTCTTGACAGCAATGATGCGGACACCACCTTTTCTTTGCATGGGACGTTTATGGCTTTATACCCTAAAGTGAACCGCTTAAATTCTCCCGTTGCTCGCATCAAACCTTGGGCCTTGCAAGGCCTTCCCTATTAGTACTGCCACTTGTCACATGTGTCAGATGTGAAGACAGGGCCCACTGTTCAGATGCTGAGCATCCGTGGCTTTGTGATTGTAGAAACATGTACCATCAGTGGTGTGCAAGGAAACAGGTGCTTTCGACGTCTGTGCACCAAAAGAGGCATCTTCATTGGAGACCTGTGTGCGTCGAGTGCGTCGCCAAGACTGCTGTGTTTCCTCCCCCCTTGCAGGACAAGTCTGGCTCGGCTGCTTCACCATCCTCACTGCCGCAGTCGCTGCTGTCCTTCATCAGGCATGAGCAGGAGTTCATGACGGAAGAAGCCGAAGAAGCAGCAGCAGCGGCGACTACTGAATCCAAATGAAGTGGGTGCCGAGGCAACTCCTTCCCTGTGAACTCCTACCACACTCCTGAGAGGGACTCTGATCAGATTTTTTATTGCTTTTATCCTGGAGATGCGTTTCTTTTACCTAGTATACACGGAGGCCTCCACTCATGTGCTGGCCAACATGAGGGGTCTTGTTGTGGGGTTTCAGCTACAGGGAGCAGATGTGGCGGGGCAGTACGTGATGCCTGGTGTGGTTCCCTGGCAAGGCACCACCATCGATGTGGGGTTCAAGAGCACCCAAGGGCATGACTGCTTGACCTGTTTCCTCCCCCCTCAGTGAAAGGCTGAGCCCCATTGCAGCAGGAAAGGCAAAGAGGAAGTGCCACCAGTGTATTTATTTTTTAATTTTTTTCAGTGCACATTCCGCTCAGTTTGGTTCCCATCTAGTGCACGTGTCACTACCAGAAAAGGGGTGACGTGGCAATGTTTGATGTTGCAGTCAGTTGCACTTGTGCTTAGGTGGCCACTAAACTGATTGTCATCGCGGAGTGGCTGGGCCTTTGTTTCATGGCATCTCGAGACTGTGGCAGTCAGCATGTATTTAAAATCATGCGAAGCAATGTTTTGTGCCTGTATAATTGCAAGACTGCATGTTTGGAGCAAGCCATATCAGTGTTCACAAATTAAATTTTGGCATTGCACTGCCCTTTTCTTCCACTTATCCTGTGACCTCTCCTGCGTGGTATTCTGCGGTGCGTTTCTAATCTTCCTATGCTGCCTTTGGGGCTGCAAGAGAATCGCAATAAATTTTATTACGTATGCTCAGAGAATACTGTGGTTTTTATTTTGTTTACAATCTGTTGTCATCCAGTGCCCACAGGAACACCACCGCTGGGTAAAGCACACAGGAGCACTAGGTTCAGCTTTGCATTTCTGGCTTTCAGTCAAAACAGCTCTGTCATGGCCCGTGCAGACTGAACACAGTCTCCAAGGGTATTGCTTAGCTGTGTTAAGTGGTAGTTGTGGGGTGGGGAGGGATAATCAAAAACCCTCAATGCCATTAAGGCTTGCATCAAGGGTTTTTGATGATCCCAGAAAACAATGTAGAATGGCCACCTCAGTGTAGTGGAAGGTGCATGCACTTGTAGCTGAATGGGTGGCTTGGTTGACCGTTGAAAGTGTTTCGAAATGCTTTCCACGCTGTCGTCTTGTTTCCATTGGCACACTTCAACCGATGGTGCTGGACTGATTTTGTCTAAAATGAGAGTATTCATTGCATTGTGTACCTGGCACTCCCGCAAGAATACATTGGTTTTTGTGCAGTGCGTGTGTGCGTGCATCTGCAGGTTTGTTTTATATTCAGCAAAGCTACATTACACATGGTAACTTCAGGTAGGTATATTTTCCTCTAATTACAGGGCAGTAATTTTGAGGAATGCAATGTCTAGATTGCCGTCTGACAGCACTCCAGCTCAGCGCTGCAAGCAAGGCTAGAGTGCCGTTCAACGAAGTTTGAATTTTAAAGACTATAGTCTTTCTTGGGCTACTTAAATGCTGAAATTTTGGTCTGTTTGTGTCTGTCTGTCTGTGACTCAATTCAGCCACCTGGGCAAAGTGAAACAGAAACAGTCTTATATACCCACAGCCAAATCTTAACATCCGGTGTCAATATTAATACTTGTCCACATTGCTGAACAAGACATTGCGTAAATATAGGGCAGAAAATCAATACATTAGGTATGTTTGCGGTGTTCCTTTATTAAAAAAAATTATGGATGCTTGGATTTTGCAATAGCAAATGAAATACTCGATCAGCTGCAAAAAACCATCGCCTGCTTTTGCCAGCTCTACTAAAGCTCCTGGCGACATTTAAGAAATCAAACTGCAACAGCAACGAAAGGTTTCACGTTCCACTTGGAACGCTCGTGGAGTAGGGCAATGTGGTTCTATAAAAGTTGCAGTCGGGTGCCTCGAACCACGCACGTCTCTGCCGTATGGCAGTGCTGGCATCGAGGCACCTAGCATCTCTGTCATCGAGGAACGCAATAAATTTAAATTGACTTGAGCAAAGCTGTAGCGTGTTATCTTGGGAGGAACGAGACGGAAGAGGAACAGCATGAGAGGTGAGCGGGAAAGAGAAGGGAGGCAGTCGACTATTGTCTTTCGTTGACATTTGCAATGAAAGAAGCAGATACGCGGCCATTTTTTATGACTGGATTGGCGCAGCACTGTCTACCGCCGTAGTGTAGAGGTTTCATACTGGATTACTGATTCTTTTTGCGGTTATAAATGGTTGCTTTATGTTCGTTGGGTTATTTTAGGTTATGTTATTTTATGTTGGGAAGAGTGGAGTAGGTAGTGTCAGATGCAGAATTTTTTTGCAAGACGCCGGTGGACGCTGCTTTAGTGGAATGCTTGTAGTACCGTTGGGCGGCACGCTAGACACAGTTTTGAAGGAAGGCATATTGGTATAGAAACTAAGCGAATGCACCCATTGTAGTGAACACGGGCCGCTTTGCTGTTGATGGCTCATGTTTTGGATTGGAAGCAAGACAAATTTCGCGCAAGCTATTGTTGCAGCAGTTCACTTCCATGCCTGCTGTATCAGTGATTGTGATGGGATATACAACAAGGCATAAAAAGTTCTGCCTAATAGCCAATCTTGTGTGAAAAATTTGCAACATAAATGAAAGAACCAGAAGTGTTTGAGCATGCCTTAGCAATGCATGAGCATCTGCTGGCTGTGTAGTTTTAAGCATAGAGTTTTTTACAGTATACTTACTAAGAAACTCTATGGTTTCAAGGAGTGCCACATGCTCTTGACGGAAAAAAGCAGTTTGGGCAAGTGGCAAGCCTGGAGAAATTTATGCAGTTGTGCAAGGCATTCTTTTATCCCTAAGGTCTTTAATGCCAAGTGACCGAAATGTCGAGATTTTTTCCATATTTTGCCGGAGTTGTCATTGTATCAGTCGGTCTTGCTTTTTAAAGGTTTAGAGTTACTCCTCCGGTGTTAATATTCTGCTATCGTAAAGGTACTGCTCAGTCTCTACTGGTTCATTATAACAAGGGGTAGGGGACTAAAAGTGATTAGTATCTCTGAATTAATCACATTTTTTGATGAAAATAGCTTTTTGGGTGAATTAATGCAGGATTTGCTTAATTGACAGTTATGTAGAGCAACAAAGAAAATGACAAATGCAGCAATGCCAATGAAATTTTTGTCACATTTTGTGTAAAGCATTGCAAAATGTTCCTCACAAGCTGTAAGCATGCACATGCTATAAATTGGGGTATTGGGAGGATTTTTGGTTCGCCTATTTTTACATGCAGTTCAGCTTTGTGGTTGAAAGTTTTGGCCAGGTTCCCACTTAGAAAAGGGTTATGCCTCTTAATGAATGGAAACAAGAAAAGTGTGATATTCTCAAACAAGCATCAAAAAGAGAAGGCCTGTTCTTGGCTTGATAACAATGCTAGGACAGGACACAGAGGAGGCGACACGAGACTCGCCGCCTCTGCGTCCTGTCCTAGCCCTATTATGAAAGTATGCACCAACAAGCCCCACATTAACACCGTTGTTTAGCCTGTTGTTGGCTCTGTAAAAACTGGATTGGTGCAGCTTCACAGTTTGACATATCAGTCTGGTGTAATGCTCGCACCATAAGCACATGACTCTAGGCTGTAATCTGGTGCCCGTAAACTGGAGACAAGACTCGTGTTAACGGGGGCTACGCTACAAGTATAAGGCAAGTAATGGTCTGGTATGAGTTGACATGAAGAAAAGGACATGCCAAAATTTATAGATTGCTTAGGTCTGTAGTGCACTACTGATATAGCAACAAATGTCTGGCTGATGCTGCAGAGATGTAACTGGCTCATGACGGATGGGTAGCCCTCGAGGTGTTGAGAAGAGTGTCAAAATTTTCGGGTGCCATGGTCTGTGGAATTTTGCTGCCGCATCCCTAGAAATTGCATGCGGCAGCAGCATGGGTGGGTATGCAGGATCCATCATGGCAGTTGCTGGACAGAAGAGTTTTGCTTGGGGGCACAAGCACTTTTTGTACCTCTATTGAGGGCCTGCTCCAAGAACAGTCAGTTTTTTGTATGTGATGGATCGGGTGCCTGCACATCTTTACCAATGGCATTGGTATAGACCATTGGCCTTTTCATCTTCCAGCACAGGGAGGTTTGTACCTGGAAGCATTTTGACCTTGGTAAACCAGTGCAATAGGTGTCTAAATATATTGGTAGATGGTAAAGGGATTTGAAGAAAACATGCCTCAGCCCATTCAAGGGATTGCATCAAAAGTGGCTTGAATGCGACTCCATAAGGCGAACCTCAAGTAAGCTATACAAGGAAAGCAGCGAAGAATGGCAACTTGTTGGCTACTTCCTGCGCTTGACTTGAGATGCTGCAAGACCAGCATGCATGTTAGGCTTGCAGTATTTCGGTTAGAATGCAAAATAACACTATTTTGCTATAACTATAAAGCAATTAATGGCTACAGTGAAGACACTAGTGGAAAATAGATGTGTTTGAGGCCAGTGCAGCAAGTGCTGAGGACATTGCACAGCACCTTCTCTGAGTGGCTCTCCTGCTAAAGCACTCAAAACTGAGGCAATTGTGCAGAGATCATGCGTGCCATGTTATGGGAGCACAGAGTTCAAGTGAGCTTAAGTTGTCCCAGTCTAGTCAGTTTCATTGCCCAAATTACGAACAACGTGCATGGTTGTGCCATTTCACGGCGTAGCATAACTGCATGACAAAAAGGTCAGCTAGATTTGGTTGTACCTGATTAACGGCCAATTTTGACACAACAGAGTCAGTGGACTTGCAATGGTTTTTGGTTGCCCCTTCAAAGTAAGTTCCTCATGCGCTTGTTTTTGCTCCCTGTGACAAAGGACATACAAAGTTGATGGGACACGGCACTTTAGAAATACCTAAGCGCTGGATGTCCTTTGCTCCTCCTGCCCTTCCCTGTGTTTGAGCAGTTCGCCCAAAAGACCACACTCGCAGCAGAGCCAGCGGAAAATTTGGAATCCCTTACCCTGAGGACCAACTCTAGCTCGTGAACGGGACGAGGTGGGAGGCCAGGGCCCATCCCAAGAGAAAATGATAGCTAGTCGTAGCTGGTTTGTGGTTAAATTCCCAGCTAAAACTAGCTGGTCCCAGTTAGGGCCGTCTGGGCCCAGATGGGAATTTAACCATAAACCAGCTGAGACCAGCTACATTTTTTCTAGGGATGGCATCCCGGACTAGGGACGCCACCCACCCAGTGTGGATAGCAGGTCTTCTCCCTGCAGTAAAGTTTATTACTACGGCTGCTACTACACCTTTCAAAACAATTCCTTAGTGAAAGCAGCAATGCTCCACGTCAACCAAAATTTTAGCTAAGTATGAGCTGCGCAATTTTTCTAGGGATGTGTGAACAGTGAATTTTGGTTTTGAAGTGGATACAAATTGCACATCGAGGCAAAAAACTTCAATTTTCAACAAAGAAACTTAAATTTACATTTTAGGAAGCATGCGTTCAGTAACTAGCCGGCAGAAAAATGAAAGGCTCATTTTGAATGGTTTGCGTAATTTTTCTGTAGTGTAAAACAAACATACAAAGACTAATAGGTGCTTTTAGCTTTAGTGAGGATACATTTTATATGGACAACTTTCAAGTGGCGAGCTCAACCACAAGTGTGTTAGTATTAAATTTCAGGGGTGAGACAGCTGCACATATTGCGCAGTTTTGATACAGATTTCTTTTCCTGCGCCAGACTGCTCCAGAAGCTTGAAAATTGCAAAAATTGCTCCAAAATGCTCCGAAACAGTCTGATAGCCAAGGATTTTAGCGCTCCCATCAGTTTCAGTGCGGAAAAATGCTTACTGATGGCATAATTTTCCAGCACCCCCAAGGTGATGCTGTTTGTAAAGGTAATTGATTGATCATTCAATAAAAAACCCGCACAAAATTCACCCCGAGATAGTTTTTTCGAACGTAGCAATGTCGGGTTGGCAATGTTATATTCGGGAGTTTTTTTTAAGTTTTATCATCTAAAACCATTGAAAAGTCTTGTAAAAAAATACTAATGTGTACTGATGCGCAAGGTACGCATCGCCTCTTGTATTTTTACAATGCCAAACGCATTAGCCCGGACCGGCCAACCAAGCCCTCTCCTTCTACTCCGGCCAGTTGCGTGATCCCGGTTGAGCTCGGGGCCCCACCTTGCAACATCTAGGCCCTGCAGGCATACCAGTCACTCCCATTGGGAAGCGCGCGATGCGTTTGGCAATGTAAAAATACAGTAGGCGATGGGTGAAGATTGGAAAACCTGGCTGCCGGCCGGAGCAGTTGTTCGTGGTTCAGGCAGAGGGCCCTTCGCCGATTTCTACCATGGTTTTGGTTATGGGGGTGGCTGGGTTTACATTTAGTCGTTTGATCTGTTGTGGGAATTGTTGCGCGACTCGACAGACGAGAGTTCATCAAAAACAAAGGGGTGCCCGCGAATTCGTTGTGTTTCGGCCTTGAGTGTGAGGCGCTGTGCGTGCTTGAAGTGAAATTTCGGACTCATTGCGTTGTTATAAAACGCTGAGCTATGGCTGCCATTGACAGCAAGCTTGCGTGCGGCGGGAATGGGATGATCGACATTGCAGAAGTGGTGCCACAGGCTACATCGCCGCAAAATGTTCAAGCAATGTCCGAAAGCGGGACGGGCTATTATTGCACGCTAGTAATAATGGTTCATCTATCTCAAGTGAAACTTAATGCCAAGAGGGAGGAGGCTAGACATGCTGACGTTACTCAAATTACGATCGTAGTGAACGTGCACTTTGGGGATTGAAATGGGAGGGCTGGTGGGGTACGACAGCTGTCACCTCGCTTTGCGCTGCTTTTGCCGTGGCTCTTCACTTGAGCGTAAACCCCATATTGGAATACAAAAATAATAATTTCGGCATTTACATGACAATAAAAATGCCTTACAATTGCTTAGTTTTTCAATTCGTTATTCTCAACAGCACTCCACGCTAACTATAGATTGAGCCTAAGCATTTAAAAATGGTTTCTGAAAAGGTAGTGCAGTTCGTACCTTGTGATACTTTGGTAGAAAAAACTTTATTGAAATAAAGACTGTGTCAGTGTTATGTACGTTCAAAACCGCTAAAACATGCACTTTTTCCCCATGAGTTGCCAAAAATTTGATTTTAGGCTCCCAAGGTGACATAATAAATGTCGCCTTGCTCAAAATCAAGATTCTTCTGCTCCAAAATCGAGAATTCGCTGCTCCAAAAACTGCTCCCAAATCTGATTCAGCTGTCTCACCCCTGATCAATGTAATGAGCATGCCCCGCCGGGATTAAAACCTTTCTTATTACAAAACACAAACGGCAGTTCTGTTAACCTTCATTGTAGTTCTAGAAGCTAACTCTGCATGTAGGACAGCAGAGGGCATGCAAAATGAGCCCGAAATATAAACCGTCGCTGGCGTAATCGTGATGTGGTGGTATTATGTCCGTTTTGGAATTGCCTGGAAGTCCCTTTTCTAGTACCAACAACGCATGATCTAAAAAGAAAAGGCACTACGCTGCGAATGTCCTGCACACACGCGCGCACAAAAATATGGGTTCGATCCCCAAAGGGTAATTCATGCCAAATGCACAATTTGACAAAAAAAGTGGTGTTTCTTTCTTTGCTCTTTTTATGAATCAATTATGCGCGCAAACTTCCAGTTCTTGCTTGATCCTTTTAAGAAATTTTATTAAAGAGAAACGCACGATTCTCCTTATGCTGAACCTGAGCTTTAAAAGAAATAAAAAGGGTGTGTTGTGACTAGATCTACAGCTAAGGAACTGTAGTGTTGATGATGCCACTTGGTATGCAGATTATTCACGGGTCTAGATACTATGGTGAAACTTTTAAAGCAAAGCTTTTTACCTCTACCCCCCAAGGGTACTTTAGCGACCGTTGGTGTCACCAGAAAACTCCAGCGAACAAATAAAATAATTTGGTGGCACCGCCGGGAATCGAACCTGGAACTAATAGACTAACAAAGCGAGAGCCCGTTGTCTTAGCGATTTAGCTACGAGCCCACGCGAAGACGAGGAAGACAGGTGGTGTACTCACCAAGCACATCTAGGGGTTTACCCCCTGCGTTCTCGCTGAATGCCACGTGAAAGTGTCACGTGACCACTCACATCCGTCTAGCGGCCCTCTGCGCACCTTGCTCATGTGCTAAGAGTTACAAAAATTAAAGGAAGGTCACACCAATGCATGGCATCTCACTTCTAGTACGCCAATGTACTAAAGCCTGTGGCCTCCAGTGTTCACGTAAAAAATCCCAGCACCTTGTCGTCCGGCCTCCCGCCAAATCAAGGAATACATTCAAATAGTACTCCTTGATGGCCAGGCCATCACTCCAAGCCCCAGCATCAAGATCCTGGGCCTACATCTCGAGGTTAACTCCAAGAGTGACGTCTCCTTGCAGCGCCTCAAAAACAGCATTAATCAAATCATAGGCATGATCAGGCGAGTTGCCACCAAGAAGCGAGACCTAAAGGAATCCGGTACCTTTGGATTAATTGAAGCTTTTGTACTCTCGAGAGTCACTTACGTCAACCCCCTGTCTTCTTCTCGACAAGGAAGAGAGAGATGCTTTATATAAGAATAGAAAGGCGGTTGAGCAGGCCATTGGTCTTCTCATGAGTGCGTCCACACAGAGGCTGCTTAGCACGGGGCTTCACAACATGGTGGAAGAGTTGATATAAGGTTATCTTTCTAACCGGAAGGTCTGACTCAGAACTGCGGTGGGTAACCGCATACTTCACCAGATTGGCTGGGCAGCCCAGAATGTCACTCCGCTTGACGTACTCCCAGACTCTTGGCGACTAAAACTAAAGATGCTCCTTTTGCTTAGAAATATGCAACCCTCACATGACGAGGGTCAGCGAAAAGCACGGCCTAAAACGCTAAACACCACCCTCGGTGGGGATAATGCAGTAATCTACACAGACGCTTACAAACATCCAGGCCAGCAATACGCCATCATCGTGGCTACCTCCAGAACCAACCTCCTTGCGTGTACGTCGCTTAGGACCCAAGAAATGACGGCAGCAGAAGAGGCAGCCATCATCTTGGCTCTCATTCAACCAGGGTTTAGGAGGGTAGTCACCGATTCCCAGCAAGCCTACTGGAATTACCAGTGGGGTTAAGTGTCCTGACCTGCATTGCGCGTGCTAAAAAACCACTCCCCAAACGGTTCCATTCAGCTCATCTGGACACACACTCACGCTTCAATGGAGGGCAAAAAATACGCCCACCCAACAAGCCTGCGCTTTTACCTCCCGTGCTATGGAGCTGCACCAGGACAGTCACCCGCTTGTAACGTTCAGGGAGATAACCCAGCATTATCGCCTTCTGAGACAGAGCGTACCTTCGCCTTACCCTGACCTTTCCAGAGAACAACAAACTACCCTACGGATCTTACAATACGGGCTCCTTCCTACAGCCTACGCGTCTTCACTTAATGCATCGGAATCGCTACGACGCTGAATGTAAATTTTGCTTAGAAGTAGGAACACTCCGCCCCGTAATCGGGGTGTGTGACTTTAGCCCTGAGCACCCTCCTCTTTTTCCGTCAACTACCCATCAAGAGCAATGGGAGATGCTGCTCTCCAGACCCTCTCTACCTACCCAGTTTCAGCGCGTGGACAGAACAAAGGCCGCGCGAACTGCATATGGGCCCCACAGAAGAAGGAATCACTCCCCAGAACTGCACTCTGGGCCGTTCAGAAATCTGAACAGAAGTATTTCTTCCTCCTCCTCCTCCTTCTCTGCCAGAAATCTCGTCGCCTCCGGTCTAACACCGGGTTGGAGCTGACTTTAATTTTATAAAAAAAGTTTCCACTCTTGTGCTACACCAATACAACTCAACCAATCACCGTTCATGCATCATTCATTGATTTAACCTTACCAAGAATATATCTTCGAAGTAATAAATGGGGTTGTTAAGTGCATTTCACTTCTCTCTGGTTTTATTATTTGTAGAGCGATGTGATTTAATTTAAGTGACGTCGCATGGGTAGTCGTTATGGGTGCCGTTTACAGCTTTGCTTTCCAACCACATTCACGGGGTGGATTGGCGCGATTTTTTTGAACACGTATTGTATCGATTTGTCTTTCATTGCAATATTAGTTATTGTGTGTGACAATATCTGCGGCAAAGAAAGCAATTGGGCGCTCAGCGAGGCTATTATTTGCTTTAATCGTCATGTGACCACGGCTGTGCTACATTGCAACTTGGGAGCTGTTGATGTGCCAGTGTGCACGTACCTTACCGAAACAGAGCACGCTGTGTATATATATATATATATATATATATATATATATATATATATATATATATATATATATATATATATATATATATATATATATATATATATATATTGTAAATTGAAGGTGGATATGCATGTTCCTCAGTCCTACTTTGTGACAATTACTTGGGGACTTCCTACACTCCCAACGAGCCATCCATGGAACATAACATGGGAGTAACGCATATAGAGATGGGAAAATAGAGTAATGGGTGTACGAGAAAACTCGGGTGGAGGATATCATAGCTCCAATTAAGAGAACAAAAAAATGGAGTCGGGCTGGACATGAATGGCAAAACCTGACAACCGTTGGGCCACCTGGTTCACGAGCGGGTGTCGAAGGACGTGACTAGAAGTGAGAGAATACTGGTAACTCTATGGAGGGACAAGATAAGGAAATTTGGTGGCAAAAAATGGATTGTCACAGCGCAGGGGAAGAGCAGAGCGAAGTCAACGGGACAGGCCTTCGTCCTGCGGCGGACATAATGACATTATATATAAGCTCAGGTCACTGGTGAAGGGATTCGCACTTCGGGAGCTAGAAAGCACTTCGTATCTAAAAATTTCAGTGATTTAATTCATCATCGCCCAAACTTACAAATCCGCTGGCATGCTCTGCGATACTCCTGTATTTAGTCTGCATTATCTTAGGTTTAGCGAACTGGTCAGAGTCAGCATCCTATAGTGCAAGAGAGCTGGGCGCCCCATTTCGTAAAATGAAGCCTTTCAATCAAGGCCAGAGCGAGAAATGCCACGCAGCGAAAAAAAAATTGTGCCCTTCCAGTCTGTGAAGAAGGATGAGCTGTGGAGCTGGATGCAGGTCACGAAATGCACGAAACAAAACACGTTTGTTTGTCATTTGCAATTGAGAAATTAGCATTTATCCCACTGAAACTTTGAAGTACTGGAAATTTACTCTAGTGGACAAACATGGAGCTGTCTGTTTCCCTCCGTGTTGTAGGCATCTAATGCCCGACGGTAACTTTCAATTGACGATTGGACTTGCCCGCAAATGTGTTTACAATGGGGGAACTCAATAGACAATTGGTTCATCGGCCTTTGGAAGGGCTTTGAAACAGACGTGTAGCACAGTGTCTGCGTAACACACCAACCCAATCCGCTGGACCACTGAGGGCACCGGAAAGTTCGCATTGGGACGATGTGCGTACACGCTTAAAACTCCCAACAGCACAACGGACATGTCATCAGTGAGGGCATGAAACAGCTGTATCTGCGCGTGTACCCCCCCTTCCCGTCCCTTCCAACCCATGTCTGCATAACCCGGCGACCGATTATGTGCGCATGCTTGGAAGTGAAAGGCACCGCCAAAATTGGCGCTGTGAAAGCCCTTCAAGCTGAACAAGACAATGCCTCACGTTGTCGTTGCTCTTCATCTGGGAGAGATTCCCAGCTACTCGGCGAGCTGGAACTTGCGATGGAAACGGCGGCGGAAACGTCTTTCTGCTGTTTTCGCACCCATTCGCGCTTCTGTTCCGGCAGACGCTTCTTCGCTTGCCGCTGTTCTTTCTCCCAGTGAACCACAAGTCTGTCCATAGGGAGTTAAAACCTGGAAGGACTCGAGCTTTATTCTAGTGGACAAACATTTGGCCAGCTGTTTCCGTCCCGCGTCGTATATAGCATCTCACTGTCTCTGTAACACAACAACCCAAACCCAAACCGATCGACGATTGAGTACAGCTGACAGATCGCATTGAGCTGTGAGACCTCCAGGTTTAAATTTCCCGCCAGCGCAATGCGCATGTCATCGGTAGCGACATGAAGACTAGCCGCGCATGCACGCCCCCCTTCTTCCACCCCAACCACCGCACGCAACCCGTCAACCCTACAGTCTCACTGCGCCAGTCGGCCCAGTCCAGCTGCGAAAGCAGGGGGGTAAAGCGAGCTCCGAGACCGTACGAATCGTGGGCGCTGACATGATACAATTTTCATGGTTGCCAGATCAATTGTATTCAGTCTTCTAAAAAGTTGTTCCGTAATTATTTGACTAAACCAAAAAACTGAAGCAAAATAGTTACAAATAATCGCTTCAGTAATTAAAACTAGCTTTATAAAAAACTTCTAGTGTAACTAATCTCTTATTAGCGGAGAAAGAGTAAGTGTGTAGTTCAGTTTTGGTTTCGATTTTCTTTAAGTGTGCTAGGAAGTGGCGAGGCCCTTGCGCCTGACTGCATAGTGTGTGTGCAGTCTTCAGCTCAGATCTGCATGCGTGCAAAACGTCTACAACTGGTACAACTTGGATGCACGCGCTGAGCAAGTGCCTCCCCGGGCGCTTGCGAGGCTGTCATTCTTTCTTCACGTTAAGCACCCTATCTATCGACGCCGGAACAGCGATTCTGATCTGACCTTGACTACCGCAAGTTCACTACAGGCTACGGAGTGGCAGCCGGCGATCGTTCCCGTTGGAAGAGAAATAAAAGGAGCTTTTATAATCGTTCAGTTCCAGTTGTTTTATTCATGGAACTTCTTACAGCTCTTCGTGCTTCGAACGTTCGCGCAAACGTTCGTGAAGGTAGAACGAAAACATAGGTAACGAAATGCGGTTTCTTTTTTAATCAGTCAATGTTCTCTCCTCACGCCATCTGTGCGGTAAATTAATGCCCATTCAAGACTGCGCATTCAGCCCCGCAAACTTTCCCTTTGAAGTGGTGGAAAGCAGCTAGAACTTGACGAATACAGACAGAAAAGAAAACGGGACACGCCGCGGACTGTATTTCGCATACTCCCTTGGCATGCATTCTTCCACTCCATTGGCCTGCGATCGACCGCGCTCTTTCGTTCCTGTGCTTCAAAGCGCCGCGACTCACCGGCAATATCAGCGTTGGCCCATGCGATGTCTTTTTCGTGTGTCAATAAAGGTTTTACATTGAGCTAAAGCCACAGTCAGTTCACTACACTTCGTTTGAAAAGCATTGAGCGACTCGCAAAAGTCACAGAATGGCAGATAAAGCGGCACAGCGCAAAATGCACGGAGATCATACGGAGATTCATTTCTGTGCGCCCAGTACGGATCAGCTGACTCCTTGGCGTCCTCGCGCATGCGATCAGTCGCATTCGAGCTTGCGCGCAAGTGTTGCGTGAGCGTTGCCACATCTTGCTCAAATAGTCTCAGTACATACAAGTCGCACGTACGCTAAACCAAAAACACGTCGGTTACCTACCCACAGGAGATAAACTACGCAATGCTGTTGACGCCGCCTACACAAAATCCGCCTGGCCGGCCTGGCCAGCGGTCCGCCATGTTACAATTTCTCCCGGCATGCTTCGCTAGCCGGACGCGGAAACGCCACAGTAGCACGTTGCCAGATTACAACCCATCGCTTTCGTCGTTTTTAGTAAGCAAAAGCTCAGCTGGCAACCTTCAAATCGTTGTATCATGTCTGCCACCATGTGTCGTACGGTTCCAATGCATTGGCTCAGCGGCGCGCTTTCCCTCTAGAGTATATTATCTCTATGTGCGAAAGGGTGCAGTCGCGCCACCTCGCGGTGTCGACGCCAACCGGAGTGGCTCAGCGCCACCGCTCGGGACACTCCCCTATTCTAGTTCACTCTAGTCTCACTGCGCCAGTCCAGCTGCGAAAGGGCGCAGTCGCGCCACATCGCGGTGTCGACACCAACCGGAGTGGCTCAGCGCCACCGCTCGGGACACTCCCCTATTCTAGTTCACTCTAACCCTACCGTCAACCGGTGGTGGGCGCGTGATTATGCGTAAAATACACGGGCGACGCTAGTGACGCCGCGCGAAATTTGTCCGAAGCCGGGAGACGCTGATCGGTCACTCCGGCAGAGGCGGCCGGCAGCATCTGTGCGGCCTCGCAGCAGCGAAAGGAAAATAGTAATCGCTAGTATAGTAATCGACAATGCCGTTTAAATAATCGCAAAAATACAGGTCTCGACTTTCTTGAAGCTAGAGAAGCTGTGGGTAAATGAAAGAGTTTTGGGCCTGATCGGTGTCTGCTGCGGAGAAAAATGAGTGTTTGGACCTACCCGTGTGTGAGTGCCGCTTAAATTATTCTTTACTGATACTGCTGCCACATTTAATAGTTCTTTGCTGTGAGGGGGCCGATTTTGTAGGCTTTTTGTATAACCTTGTGATCGTCTTTCTCGGATACATTCGCTGCCGCATAATGCGTGTCGACCGATCTCCGCTCATGTGTTGTTAAATTGACTCAATTCCACTGCTTTCAAACATATAAGCAAACATATAAGCAATGCAGAGGCTGTCCAATCAGCTTGCTGTTATTTTCAATTAGGCAACAAATGAAAACTTTTTGCACGCGAAGGTGAAAAGCAAATTTGGGGATGTGTTTATTGATTAATGAGAGAACATATAAACAGTTATGTTCAAGCAAGATGTTTAAGCAATAACAATATTATAACTTTGGGTCTGATAGTTCAAATGCGAGCTCTTGAATGCATTTGGTAGCCCAAGTTTTTGTTTTGGTAATAAGAATACACGCACTTAAAATCTTACCGGCAGTCAAATCAACATAACGTAATTTCAGGCAGGAGATTTCTCTTTAATTATCACAAGCCAAAAGCGCACCTCTAAAGTACTGTCTATATTTTCATGTACACTTCAATATCACACGCCAGCGTAAGCTACATGCACGGGTAAATACGTAGACATAATATTTTTTCATCTAATGCTAACACGTTCGTTTGCATACGGCGTAATGGGAGCCTAGATCGTTTTCGCGGTTTTACTGCACAGTCATAACTAGTTTTTACTACACCTAAGCAAAAAATCGCAAACGCACATATCGCCCGCGCATGAGATTTTGCTTAGTATGCACACGGGGAAAAAATGAACACGCCTAAAGTAAAGCGTACAATGAGTGACGCAAACTCCAATAATGTCCCAAAACTTAGCGTTGCACATTCTGTAGCAGGTTGTTTGCCCAATTAGGCGAGATTGTTTTCAAACCACTGCAGTGCGGCCTGAGCCATGCAGAGCGGATTGCCTCGCACTCAGCGCTTTTTACACCGCACCAGGCACCCTTAAACGAATCCAATGTTGTCTCTCAGTTAGCAACGTATACCTGCGTGTATTTGTTTGAGGAAGTTGTTTTTTAAAGCGGAACTAGGGGCTTTCAGGCCGCTACTGATGCTGGCACGCATGTTGCTACGGGGGCCCGATCACCGTCTCGTCCGCCATTGCCGTTTTCCGCAGCGCCACCTGTAGAGGCTGGAAAGAGCGGACAGCGCAGAAAGCCTTATTCTGAAAAATTATCGGCTGACGTCGGCGTTCAAAGACATCAAGTTGGTCTGGTAATGCCTGATAAGGGCGGTACCGCGCGTTATCAGCCGAATACGCAGCTTGTGAAAGAGGCATCGGTGATGGCGAGGAGAATAACAGTTGTGAAAGCGGTGGCGGCAGTGGCGAGGAGGAGCGTCGCAGCGGCTCCGAGTAAATTGGCTACACAGCTAGGAATGAAAACTGGGGGGTTGGGGGGGGGGAGGGGGGGGGAATACGCTGCTTTGCAGTGACAAAAAGCAATCATTTTTTGTTCACATAATACAGAATTTTACTAAAACAACAAGACAGAAAGGTGACATTGTTTTATATACAGACGGAAAGGCTGGAAGTATACAACGCCAAGCGAATGGTTAGGCTTTTTTTACTACGATTAGTGAAGTTAACATTTGAAATTTCTATAGGAAAGGAAGGGAAGAAGAACACTTGACCAGAGTGGGGACCGAACCCACGCCTTCCAATTAGATCTCGGATGCCTTGCCAATTCGGCTATATACGCCTCGAGTGCGGCCTGTAGGGGTTAAGGTTCCTAGGGGTGCCACTGAAATCCCCCTAGCGGCCCGTTCCGAAAGCAACCGCGGGAGTACGCGTCCCGCTCCCCACTATCGCCGCTGCTTCTGCGCCACGTTCACGACCGAGATTTACCGTTTGCTGGCGTTTTAAATCCATGTTTATGTAGAGCAGTCACTCTGTTCGCAAATGGGCTGTATTTACGAGAGTGCCAATGTTTCTGAAGCGATCTTAGTGTGGTATATTCGGTCTGTATAAGCGCCAGGTGTGTGTCACAGGCCAGCGTCGCGGAACTGGCGTATGATGGAGCCAATTGGCAGTGAGCGCCAACACAGGCGGCGCTGCGAAGCGCGCCTCCGTGACGTCAGCTTAGGGATTCTCGCATTTGTCGTCTGCTTCACTCAGGATCGCTCTCCCTGCTGTTTCTTTGCGCTCGGTCAACGTCTGATGCTTGTCCGCACCATAATTTGCGTGTGGGTAACTTTTTATCATAATAATAGGCTTAAAATCGCATACACCAGCTCATGGTGTCAATTAAAGTATAGTTTTGGATACCGCTACGGGAGAAACATTGCCGGCACCACCCCATTCCTTGCGAAGCCGGTCCTGTGCGGAGCGTAACCGACAACAGCGAAAATGGAAGACCAAAACAAATTCTAGGCCTTCAGGGCTGTCGGCTTTGGCAGAAGGCATCACGATTCCCGGTAATCATATGTAAGGTAAAACAGTTTTTGCAACCTTGCCGAACGCTCGAGCGCGTTTTGTCACATCACTTTACGTTGTCAAGGCATAAGTGTTTGCCGACATGCACTATAGACTGCAAAAACTGTAGGTTGAGTTCGAAATAACCCTAGTAGCACAAATTGTTGCCGCAACGTTTCTGCCGTGTTGCCAATGTTGTGTAACGTTAGGCAACGTTACACAACGTGGTGACATTGTTGCCAAATGTGGGCCAACGTTGGACACATTCAGCAACATTCACGCAATGTTTACAAACAACGTATAGGCAACGTTGCCCGTATGCACGTCTTTTAACATTGCAGCAATGTTGGCAAATGTGGCCCAACGTTGGACACATTCAACAACATTTACGCAACGTTTACAAACAACGGATGGGCAACGTTGCCCATATGCAAGTTTTTGCACGTCGCAGCAATGTTGGCAAATGTGGGCCAACGTTGGACACATTCAACAACATTCACGCAACGTTTGCAAACAGCGGATGAGCAACGTTGCCCATATGTACGTTTTTCGCACGTCGCAGCAATGTTGGCAAATGTGTGCCAACGTTGGACGCATTCAACAACATTCACGCGATGTTTACAAACAACGTTGCCCATATGCAAGTTTTTGCACGTCGCAGCAATGTTGGCAAATGTGGGCCAACGTTGGACACATTCAACAACATTCACGCAACGTTTACAAACAGCGGATGGGCAACGTTGCCCATATGTACGTTTTTGCACGTCGCAGCAATGTTGGCAAATGTGTGCCAACGTTGGACGTATTCAACAACATTCACGCAATGTTTACAAACAACGGATGGGCAGTGTTGCCCGTATGCACGTTTTTTTACATTGAAGCAATGTTGCCAAATGTGGGCCAACGTTGGACACATTCAACAACATTTACGCAACGTTTACAAACAACGCATATATATAGGCAACGTTTCCCACAGGCACGTTTTCTTGCGTTGCAGCAATGTTGGCAAATGTCATATTTATGATGTTAAACGATTGTATGGGGAGTTAATAGGCTTCCTAAAAATTCAAATGATCCTGTACAACAGACTTGAATGTTTGCCATGTAGTACATGTAATGTCGGGGTACGTTAATTAAGGGAGTGTGGTTACATGTGATCCACAGTTTCTACAATGCCCACGAAAAATCCAGAAACAACATTGCCTGTGTGCTTGTTTATCAAGGTTGCCGCAATATTGAGGAATGTTAAATGTATAGCAGCTTTACATTTATATATTATGTGAACACCACACTAACCCATGTTTTGGAGGAATTACGTCGCCTATAAAAGCTCAAATGGTTATGCACAACGGACGCCTTAGCCACAGTTCACTAGCTGTGCCAGCGCCTCCTGTACTTTACTGTACTTTAGCTGCGTAGAATACGGCACTTACACACACACGCACGCACGACGCACACACATAAATTAAATCCCCATCGTCAGCCTGTCCACTGCAGGACGAGGGCCTCTCCCAGTACAAGTTTTTGCCGAATGCTACACCAAAGGGGCCAATCTTGTTCTCGTGAATGGATGCCGTTTTCTTAGGCATCGCCTATCTGGTTTAGCCTCTCTGATATCCGCTGATGATATACCACAGAACCAGGCAGCACCCCAGACCGCGGAATATAACGGAACAAAGGGCGGTACCTGTACTAGATTTGAAGTTATTCAGAGGCAGACAGCAGGGCACCCTACATCGATGTGTGATAATTTAGAGACACAGCTCCCGAAAAACTGCAGACATGCATGTGGAGGAGTGTCACGCTGAGCGTGTAGATCCCCCCCATGAAATCTAAAAGGAACTGCGAGCGTTTAAACGTTTCTCAAAACGAAAGAAACGCGTGGTGCCGGTTCGATAGATGGCGCAACCAAACTCGACGATAGATCCGTTTATTTTAGTCCCTCATTTGTTGGATGATCACACAATATTACTACATGTAGAGTGGATACAGCCTAGAATAAAATAATACCGCCATTCCGCGCATCGTGAGTTTCATTAAAGCCAGGTGCTGCGCCCTTCTAAGACGGTAATTTTTTCAAAATGGCCGTCGGCTTCCCATAAATGAAATTCGTTTTTATTTCATTTTTTTTAGTAAGCGGATAAATCTCACCGCCGTTCTTGGTGTTAATCAAAATATACCACAAATATGGGACCTTCCATTGAAGATTGAGCGCGAACAAAAGATTGTTTTGTTCAGAAAAAACTTGCCAAAACGCTCATTTATTTCTGTATCATTCTGTATAATTAAAATACACAAACAGCTTGGCTTCGTTTATGTTGGAGAACAGAATTTTAACAGGTCAGGCAGGTAGATTCCCGATCATAGCCAATACTCTTTCTAGCCTCACTAAGTTATTGGTGTCGTGCATGAGCTGGCGTCATCCGCAATGATCGTGTTGGCCGCGGCATTCCTTTGTGTCGGGCGCATGGGCCCGCGGCGATTTCGTCCACGTGGAAGAAATCGAGCCTCTGTTAGTCATGCAGGCGTAATTATTATAATCATAATTGCATCCTACAAATATAAATGTCCGTATTCTACCTGTTTCCTCTTAGTTTTAAGCTCAGTTTAAGCCAATCTTTTCCGCGCGTTATTTGTTTTCACCAATAAACAATTATGAGAAGTTTGCATTCCACCTCGCCTCCTACTTCTCGCTTACTCCTACTCCATTTATATGTCCCATTTGCACTTCAGCCTTCGTAATATCGCTCAAAAACAGTCACTTTCAAAAAGAATCATGAATTCTCTACTCGTCGTGCTGTAGTCGCACTTTTCTTATGGAGTTGCTGAACAAATGTGCGCTTTTTTTACGGTGAGGTGCCCACAATAATTTGAAGATGTGACTCAACAACGAGGCACCTTATTTCTATACCCGTTTTTTCTTTTGTCATTCACTTTTTCTAAAGGTATATACGCGTACGACGTATACGCGCAAAAATTTCTTGGCGGCGTGCATCTGACACATGAATTTCTTGAGGACACATTGGACTTACAATAACTGTAAGTGGTCGCTTTTTTTAGCTATGGACGCGTTTCCGTGAAGTCCAGTCCCCGTGAAATTTATGAACGTGTGCGATGAAGCGTCGCTATGCCACACCTAGATGGAAGCCAATCAAGTTATATAGGTGCGACAGTCACGCTCTGCAAAATCACCAGTGTAAATCAACTTAGATCCGTGTAAATGTCACCCAAATAATAGCATTTCACTGATGTACGACACCAAATTTGCCATTCTGCGAATGCGCTCTTCCGTGTAGTCAGGGCTCAACGGTTCGCACCAGCCCCTGCAGGCCGTGTCGCTCATGCAACTGGTATACCGATTGTCTCATCTCAGCGTGATTTAGTTATTTTAGGAACCCACCACGGTGGCTGTTGTGCTGCTGAGCCCAAGGACTGAGCCCAATGACGCGGGTTCGATTCCAGCCTCCAGGCAGCGGCAGCCGCTTTTTTTGCGGGTGTGGAGGCGAGAAGCGAAAATACCTGTTTTCGATATTTCGCGCACGTTAATTAGATCCCCAGGTGGTCAAAATTAATCCGGAGCCCTCTACTACGGCACGCCTCATCGCCTGTGTAGCGTCGGCGCGTGAAACCTCACAATCAGTCAAATCAGATATTTTAGGGCGATTTTAGCACATCATTAAACTTAAAGAGCATAACACAGCTGCTGCGCATCGATAAAGCCGCGCGCAGCTTTCACCCTCGACTGTGCGTTGTCACGCATGGCCAGCTATCGGGCCGTTTTCGTGAGTCTTTTACAAATGCCAGTCGGGTGCGTTTTTGTCCACGTGCATGCCGCATATATCCAGGAAATTGACCGAATACAGCGCCTGCTAATTAACCCAGCGCGCGCATGAAACGGACGGCGCAGCATTACGACGTCAGTGCATACGAATGAGAACTTGGGTTTCATTGCCGTGTGTTATTTCGCACTCATTATTTGCTGAATAAATATTGATTGATTGTAGGGTTTAACGCACCGACGCAACGCAGGCGATGAGGCGCGCCGTAGTGGAGGGCTCCGGATTAATTTTGACCACCTGGGGATCTTTAACGTGCGCCGAAATCTCGAACACACGGGCGTTTTTGCTTTTCGCCTCCATCAGAAAAGCGGCCGCCGCGGCCGGGAATCGAACCCGCGTTGCTGAATAAATAAATAAACTGGAATTACAACAAGAAAATAACTTTTTATGCCGTCATCAAATAGTATCGAGTTTACTCTGCTCCGACTTAGCTTCCTCTACGTTCCTATAGCCGCTCACTTCACCATGTACATCCCAAATTTAACGCGGCCTTTACAACGCATGTTCTTTGGGGAACGTGCACCATATGGAAAGGCAAACTGACCGGGTTCACTCCGTGTTTTTCGTTCGACGTGTTGGCCGTATCTTTAAGAAGTTCGCGCAGATACACCTTAATACAGCTTTTTTTCATACCTGCCTGAAAACAGCACCCACAAATGGCTTCCCAACTTTCCTTTCCTATTGTTGAAACATTGCACGCCTTTCTTAGGTAGTAGATTACGGTTGTATTATGAAAAGGTAATTGTGAATCGACAAGGGAAACTTCCAGTTCCATTTTGCTAAGTTTTCACAAGCATCTCGCACTTTTAACTCTCTGCCTTAAAAGAGTACTGACACAAAATTTTTACTTCATTTTTTTATTGGCTAGGTGTAATGGGTGTAATATTTGGTATACGTTGCAGTGAAGGGATATCTAGCGATTGCGCGATCGAAATGGCAACCTTCGGAAGCCTATTTAGGGCCTCTTTAAATCATGCGTGGCAAATTGTTTTTATGTTGCCGCCTGTATATCCTTAGACAAAAATATTCTAGATAGAAGGTTCAAACATTTCCTTGTTGCTGGATCCTCATAATTGCTTGAAAACATTAATTTACTGGAGAAATTTTACATGCAAGCTTCTGTGCATCTGTGACGTGGGAGTGCGAGCCATACATGTCGCCAGCTAATTACAATCGTATGTGTTTTCCCTTCATGTTGCCGAAGTAATTACAGTTGATTCATAAAATGGATTCAAACCCACAGTTCATGTTCTTTAAATTGCCCCCCCCCCCTCCTTCATGTGAAATTTAGTCACTGTTATAGCCCCTCTGATCAGCGAACGCTCCAACTAGTCCACACCTTGCACCCTTGTTTGAAATAAACAACATGAAGTGGGCTGTTTTATATTTCAACTTCCCCATAGACATTCCACCTACCTCGAGCGCCAAAGTCAGAGCACCATCATATTGTAACATCAATGAAAAAAATAAAACAAAATAAAGACCTAACCCTGGTGTGATACCCATTTTCCAGCCGATACTGCCTGTACGAAAGATCATTGGCCTATTTCAAGGATCTTTTGTCATTATACAAACAGACCTTCCAAGTAAGCTGAAAACTAGCTTCCCCATTTTCGCTTTTGTTCCCTTCCATTAGCATTACACATATATCTTCAGATTTTTCCTGGGCCCGCTTGCACGAACACACGTTCTTATTGGCAGTCTTATTCACAGTCTAGTCTTATTCGCGGACTTCAATAAGACCGCGAATAAGATTCGGACTAGTGCGCTTGCTCGAAAGCACTCGGGCCAGGCTACAGAACGGTCTTATTCAAGACTATAGGGACAGCAAGTACCTAGATGAGCACGACAGAGGCCCCTAGGGAAAAGCGGGGAATACGCTGCAAAACTGCTTGTTGCCGTCACCGGCGTTGGGCAAGCGTTTATTTTGAACCATGATTGGATTTATTCAAGCAATGCTGACCATCAGACGGCGTATTTCAGCCTTGTCACAAATACGTTACAATGTTCTGCCATCCTTGGTAGGCCAACTCACGCGGCCGGGCCTCGTTCGCCCGGCTGCGTAAACGAAGTCATTAACAGAGATCGTCTGCTCGAAGCGTGGGGCCGAGAAACCCACTGGGCTGACGCAAAAAGCAGCGATGTTGTCTTACGTTGTCGCAACACGAGTCGTGCTTTCGATATCACCGTGAATTGGAAAGTTGCAAATTGGCTTCGGGTTCATCATCGTAGACATGCAACGAACACTCCAGAGGCTCACGCCGCGTGGAACGGCTACACGATCGCAATCACCCGCGGCCTAGCCGGCAGCTCACTTAGCGAGGGCTGCAGCTGTAAACAATCGTGCAGTAGAATATAGCCGAATGTTAATATCATGCGTGCTGCTTTTACGTGGCGCCTCCGGATACCAATTGATCAAGCAGAATGCGCAATCAAAGTACAAACCCAAACAATCAAGCTTCGTAACCGCCACTTTCGAAGAGAAGGAAGGAAAGACACAAAGTCTGCGCAGCTTCTCGTTGAAAACGCGATTTTATTTGACACTCACGGGCAGGGGTACTACAGGCTGCAAGCGTTTTGCTGTTGTGTGTACTTTTGTTGTCACATTGCAGTTCTATTGTGAATGCCTATTTGGTGTTCCTGAGTTAATGGGCATGATTTTATAAAACAATACATTTGTTCCGTCCTTTCCGTGCCGCCTTTTTGTAGCTACTGCGGTGACAGCTGGCATAGCAGACGATCACACATTCACACCGCGCGCTTGCCCGCCCGATGTCTGCTCGGGAGTACTATCGGGCCGCAGACAATCATTCCTGTCCATCTTTGTTTCACGTGAGGGAGAAAAAAAGCCGCGCTACCCGGGAAAAACAAGCACACGCCCATAGCGCACAGCGAAAGTTGAAAAGGGTGGTTGGCTGCAGCCATCGGTGCCGCATCAAAGTACGTAGGCCTTGCGGCTTCCGGCGCCTGCGTTGTCTGTCTTTCCACTCTCTCTCCCGACGGCGTTTCCAACGGCGTCGATCTCCCGGAACAGGCATTTATTTGTTCCAAGCAGACGGTCGAACGGCCGCCGCTCGGTATCGTTCGCCACTTCTACGGCTACTGCACTCGTTTTTCACGGTATGGAGGTCGGTCTTTATGATGAAATGACCGACCACGTCAGCATAAGACTGTGAATAAGACTGCACGGAGCAGGCTTATTCACAGTCTTATTGCGTTCTTATTTAGAGTCTTATTCGCTGTCTTATAGGTTTCCAGAAAGCGTCTTATAGCCTAGGGAACATAAGACCCCGAATAAGACTGCCAATAAGATTAGACTGCGAATAAGACTGTCTTATTTGGCTTCGAGCAAGCGGGCCCTGGTGTAATTTTTATTCGTAAGAGGCTCCAATGCATCGAAAACTTGTCGCGTTCTGCTTGGCGCGAAACGAAATACAGGGCGCCAGGCGTTCTCAGAAAGCGGGGTGCTGGGAGGCACGCCGCCTCGCGCGTTCCTTTCTTCCTACATGCCTTATTTTTTGTTTTCGTCGTCGCCCCGTCCCTTCTAGAGTGTGTAGCAAAGGAAGTTTTAGCAGCCGAGCGCGAAGTTGGGGATGGCCGAAAAAAAAAAACGAAAAGA
Organism: Haemaphysalis longicornis; assembly: GCF_048455015.1. Lineage (NCBI taxonomy): Eukaryota > Metazoa > Arthropoda > Arachnida > Ixodida > Ixodidae > Haemaphysalis > Haemaphysalis longicornis. Next base: position 231,193,755 of record NW_027526203.1, on the reverse strand, counting down.
AAAGGCTTTCGTTCTTGGCCAAACGTCCTACCCACGGAGCCCTACCCTCCTCTCACAGGCGCACACGTGCGCGCCGCTCGCAGAGCGGTCCCCTCCTTTTTTTTTCTTTATTATAGCGGTCCCCTCCTGCTCCTCTGCGCTTGGCAGCCGTGGTTGCCGTCAACAGTTGCTGCCGTACGTTGGGAACGAAAAGCGCGCGCTTTTGCAGAAACCAGCAGCCATGCATCCTGACAATCAAGCGGAATGGAGAAGGGACCAATACGAAATTTTGTTGTGTGGCCGCATGTTATGGCGAATATTTGTGGGCTGGAAAGCGTGGAAAGTTCATAGCAACCGACCAGTGAAGGTAAGCGCTCGTTTTTCTGAGCTCGCCTCGTTCTTTCGAACGCAGTTTACTCCGTAAAAGAGCGGGAACGGGAGGTTCCCGTTTGAACCCATTCCCATTTCACCCTTCCCGCTTGTTCCGTCCCGTTTCAACCCGGCGCAAAACGACCTTCCCGTTTCGCCCTTTCCCACTTGGCCCGTTCCCGTTTGAACCCGTTCCCATTTCAACCTTTTCGTTTGTTCCTTCCCATTTCAACCCGGGGCGAAAGAACCTTCCCGTTTCGTATTTTCCTATTAAGCCCGTTCCAGGAATAACGTACCCAGTTTAAGAAACGTTATAAAAAACATTTTCATATTGTTTTTCATTTATTTCCGTTTGTTCACAGCCGCTGCGATAGCATGCTCAGTACATCCAGAGTCCTTGACTGCTTTTCAAAACTGGGCTTCACTTTTTGAATCTAGAGACGACGACATTTGGTTACAATTCATTATACCAATTAACAAATCTCTTAAATTAACAAAGATTAAAAACAAATTAACAATTAACAAATCAATAAACAAATATTTTAAATTACCAACAAGTCTTTTAAATTAACAATCCAAAAAAGTATAGAATCAAAAAGCCCAGAAAAGCGCCGTGGAAGCACAAATAAGAAATCGCAAAAACACCCTCACTTTGAAAGAAATCGTATTTGGCGGGCTAACACATTTATTCGTTATAATAGCGCAAGTGTACATCAATGTCGAAAAGAAACAGATGAAAACTATGAAGGATAAGAAGATGTATAAAAATAAAGTAACCCTATGTATCTGGATACATATGCCACATCTGGCTATAAAAAATCGCAGTCATGAGAAGCGGTGAAAATTATAAATTTAGCATTGCGTTTTATTGATTCTGTTTATTCCCGTCACTCTAGCCTACTCAATTTGCATAATAGGGCAAACCTTCAAAAACTTAAGCAGCGCAGGGTCGTCACTTGCCTAAATTTTCTTTACTACAGAAACTTAAAATTGTCGCGGGAATACTACCTCCAAGGGCCTTTCAGACCTTCAGCGAGAAGATATCATAGTAAGACTATACGCCTCGAGCTTCGCGATCGCTGCGCCACCTGCCGCCGCTTCTCCGCGGCGTTGACGGGATTTGCGCTGCGTGACTGATAGGGGCTCGTGCAGTGTTTTGGTTCTGTTTCGCTTCTTTTCGCCTTTCCGCGCCATAAAAAAACTTGTTATGGTGACGACTATAGGCAAAGATTACGTTTAGGTCACTTAAAAAGCAGCTGCGTCTTCGTAGAGTACGCGATCGCCTGCAAGAGCTTCTGCGCGCTTCGTCGCCGCTCTTCCGGGCGTCGGCGACGGCAGCAACATATCACCCATGTCACCTCCAAAACATCAGGCACAAATGAATTCGACTGACGCCTCGTTTAGGCCTGATACTGGCACAATGAGAGGTTGGCGTCATTTCGCAGCGTGGACAACGAATGCGGCATCGTTTCGCATATATACGCCGCAGAAAAATATGTTTCGGGGATGTGATTATTGATTACCCAATCCCGGACAATAACTTATGCCTTTTATAAGAATATAAACCATGCGAGAATGTAAAGTATATTCCAAGCCTGTGCGTCGTTAAATATGTGCCCACACACGCCATATAGCAAGAACCAAGGAAATGAAACCACAGAAAAATAAATGCTAAGCCAATGCGGAATTTAGAAACAAAGCTCTAACGGAAATTAGAAAAAAAAACAGTGCAGCTTCTGGCATGCTAAAGACGTTCGTCTAAACTTAAGCCAGGTAGGTCTCACTAGACCAACTATACGCGAAATGCACTGCTACTTCGCGAGAAATCGGTGGAGGGGGGGGGGGGAGGGGGACGCTGTGTACAAATGCGGAGCGGAATCAAGCAATGAACGTTTTAGTAATCCCACACATCAATCTCGCGTTCACTTTCCTTTTGTTTTTCTACTTTAACGAAGAGCTGATCGTACGGCGGATGCATTTTTGGAAGTATACAGGGTAGGCTGTTCAACAAGCGATGAAATGTGTCGTTGGAAGAGTGTGGTATGGGATAAGGCCTTCTGATTTCAGTTTCTGGTTTATTCTGCAGGCTTCCTGTGCCATATGACGATATTTCGAAGAAGCATTTCGTCGCGGACGCGGATTATATTGTAAGCCCGTCTCCGCGCTGCTCGCAGAGGATATATGTAAGCAGATGAAGGTCTGCGGGCGCGCACCTCACGACAAGACGACTCTGTCGTGTGCTGATCCCCGAGTATAATTATGCATTGTCCATCGTACTTTTGTTGAATATTTCCGAAATTAACACAGACTGGCTTGTAAATGGTGGTGATCAATAACTGGGGTATTATATTGGCAAACGTAACTGGTGTGCTGTCAGGTATGAGTGCTCCGCTGATTATGTAAGCGCACAAAACCGATTTAAATCGTAGTGTATAGCCGTAGCATGAACATCTGAGGAACCGGTGGTCACGGAGACACGGCTAGTAAATTCAGGTCAGTGTAACTACTATCGGCTCCATCATACGCCGATTCCGCGACGCTGGCCTGTGACACACACCTGGCGCTTATACAGACCAAAAATACCACACTAAGGTCGCGTCGGAAACATTTACACTCTCGTAAACACACCCCATTTGCGAGCAGAGTGACTGCTCCCCACAAACATGAATTTCAAACGCTCACAAACGGTAAATCTCAGTCGTGAACGTGCCGCAAAAGCAGCGGCGGCACTGGGGAGCGGGGCGCGGACTCCCGCGCCTGCTTTCGAAACGGGCCGCAAGGGGGATTTCAGTGGCGCCCCTACAGGCCGCGCTCGAGGCGTATTAGGCAGCCAATCAGCTAAATTACTATTCGAAAGTTCTCTCTGTTTCCTCGTGCAATTTCTTACTAGAATAAGTTAACTGAACGAACAGTGAACTCGGTATCGTTAGAAAAATTTTCCCCACGTATTGTAAATATGTGTTCTGGTTGAATCGTCGTATTTTAAAATTGGAATACATTACGAATGAATATCCTTGATCGGACCCCTTTGCGTCTATTACATATTTATGTTTTTTACTTAGTTGTGTGGGGCGTTTTTAAACTACGCCAACCAATACTGATGTGTTTTTATGTTCACTCCTGCATGAGCCCGACCAGGCCGTAAAGTAGCAGTAAATAAATAAAAATATCTGCCCCATTACTCACGTAGGAAAGGCATTTGTAGCCAATTCTCAGATTTCTGCACATGTTTTTGCCTTTTTTAAAGTCTCTCCTACGGACATTTTTGATCTATAGATCTCTCGAACCCGAAGACAAAGCTACGCTCCAAACAATGAGCATAAGCGCGGCTGATGATAAATAAATTTCAGCCGCACGTACGAACACACACTGCAGAAAAATTCAATGCGTGCATTTCTCAAGATATTGGGTATCTTTATAGTACACTTTCGCCGCTACAAATTTTGTGTCAAGAGGGCAGGATCGGCCTAAGGCATTCGGAAACTTTTATCGGCCGGAAATATCGGTCGATTCCGTACAATTTGGTGCATGCTTGTAAGCACATTTTGGGGAACAGTTTCGAAGACGGTAACGCATATTTTCAGAAATTCAAATGGGTTGCAACGATGCGGGTTCAAATGAGAAGGGCGCTTTGGGAGCGAGTTGCAACGGGAAGGGCGTTTTGGAAACGGGCTGAAGCAGGAAGCGCCCAAACGGGAAGGTCGCTTCGGGAACGGGCGCACACGGGACGGGTCAAGCGGGAAGGGCGTTTCGGGAATGGGTTCAAACGGGAAGGGGTCAACGGGAATGGGTTCTTTCGGGCTACACCCGCGGGAACAAGACTGCCCTCCCGTTTCTAGCTTCTAAGCATATCCTTCTTGCTTTTGTGAATGCGTACGGTTGTAAAAGGTGGAACATGTATTCAGCGCTTAAATTTTAGGGAAAGAATATAATGCGAAATGATGTGGGCGCTCCGAGGTAGATTTTTTGTTATGATGCTGAAATCGAGTGTAGGTTCTGCAAGAACGTTGATACGTACGATTGGCTTTTAATTTACTTCTCGCCACAGCTGCTCACGCGCGCGAGAAATAAAACTAAGAAGTTTAACTTCGTTGTCATGTTTAATTTCACGCGAGTTTCAACGTCATGCTGTTCTAGAACACTATTTAGCATTGCAGTTAAGCCATGTTATGAGCTGCTTATATGCTAACCATCCTACGATGTAAAACAACGCCTTACGTCTTTGTAGTATCCACAAACTTTCCATGTGAAAAGCTGGTGTTCGTCGTATGCTTATAATTATAAAGAAAATGGCATACGCAAAAAAAAAAAAAACAGCTCAATGCCAGTTTTTCGAGAACAAACGGTAAATTTAAATTAGGCAACCAAGGAAACACATGGTTGTAATTTGTGTAATGTTTCCATTCTTGACAATTGCCTGTTTTCTAATTTTTGTTCGTTGTGTGTTTATGTTTATGGGCACTGAGGCAATTATCGTCTTCTTTCAATTAATATTGCCGACGTGCCCCGTCGTCATCAGTTGGTCGGCTCGCTTGTTAATTGAAAATTCTCTAGCACGCTGTCTGAAGACTTTTCACTTAATTACTCAATGGCCTGTAAAGAAAGCTGTGAGGTATTTTATATAATTAAGTACTTTTGTAATTTTCTGTTTTCCAGGAATGCTTGAGAAACCCACTCATGGGAGAGAGAGAGAGAGAAGACTTTATTTCCGGTCAGACTAAGACCTATTGGTGTTCTTCAGCCAGAAGAACCATGCTGAGCTGGTCGTCGAGGGCCGCCGACGCCAACCACACCCGCCAGTTGGGAAGAGGAGGGTTAGGGTAATGAGGGGACAGCTGGGCGACTGGACAGGAGAAGATGATGTGCTCAACATTTGCGTACGTACAGGCGCAGTTGGGACACTCATGGGATGTGCGTGTCATAAATTTAGTTGACACAGACATTAAAAAGTTAAACAAGCAAGACAAAGTGTAAAGTGGGAAGGCCTGTTTTGCTATAATCCTTCCTAAAGGTAAGATTTTCCCCATTTGCTAAAATTTGCTTCACTTCAGTTTTCTGCATCACTTCTATATACTGTTTTGTTTTCAGAAATGCCTTCATATTTACCGTCACCACAAAACTGACACACAAATAAGCTCATCTGGAAGAAAACGTCATCCAAAGTGCAAGTAAGCTTTTGAGCACGCTATGTGTTACAGCATTGCCCTTTTGTTTGTTTTCCAGGAATGGCTGTAAAATCTCATTTGAACTGCCAGTACAAGAAAATCGATGCGGCCATATTGTATACCAAAAGTCCTGGTGTTCTTAGAGGTGAGATATTGTCTATGCTGTAACAAATTTGTAACTTCTCCTAAACTACACATTTCGTTCATTTCGCAGAAGCGTCGCACTGGGTTCATGGCCGTCAAGTATGTCATCAAACTGACTTGTCAAGACAGAAGAACAAGCAAGCCCAGGAGGAGGAAAACGAAGGCATCGTCTGAAACAGTGTATTTGCGAAATTCAAGGCTTTAACAGAATACGTATTCGGCTCGATTGTTAATAGTAAAATAAAACGCACATGTCCTTTCATCTTAAAGAGTGTCAGTGTTGTTATTTACGCTATCTGCATGTTCCTTGCTTTAAAATTCCGCCATTTCTTGGTTCATTATTTTGCCGGACTGCCTTAATTCTGTGTGTTGATCAGTGTAGGGATCAAATGTATGAATATAAAGGTCTAAAATGCCGGTTTATACCTTTCAGGAGTTTATGCAGACGAGGTTTGATCTGCTCGCTTATGCCGTCAACAATCATCTCTACAAAAAGTTAACTTATATTATTTTCATCTAGTTATTGTTGCATGTATATTTGTGACTAAGTTACCTGTACATTGCTGCAATATTATTGCTTCGTAAAAGAAACATTGCGTTAACGTCATATCAACAGTGCGCGGATGTGGCCCTCGTGGTGAAAAAACGTATTTATGAAGTAGCGGTAACGTTGTAGGAAGCATCGCTTGGCCATTAAAGCGACGTTTTCTAAATGTTACCCGCACGTTGTAAAAAAGTAGTTGGAAAGTTACCGCAAAATTGTAGCAGTGTTATTGCAACTTCATAAAAACATTGCTTGAACGTTGAAGCAACGTTCCTTGTATGCTAACTGCATGTTAAAAGCATAGATCTAAAGTTGCTGCAAGATTGTAGCAATGTTATCACAACGTATGAATGGTAAAGGAATATGCTTAAATGTGGTATGCACGTTGCAAAAACGTAGTGAAAAGTTGCTGCAACGTCATCAAAAAACGTCTCATAAACGTTGTTCAAATGCGTTCCGCAAGTGGCTGAAAGGTTGCTCCAATAGTGGAGCAACGTTGGCGAACGTCAGAAACAACGTTACCCAAACATTAGAACAACACCCTTCAAACGTTGCCCCCATGTTGGAGCAATGCTAATATCATGTTGACGCAATGTTTCTGGGTAACATTGCACGAACGTTAAAAAAAGCGGACATAAGCCACGTTTTGGCAACGGGAAACGTTGCAAAAGTGTTCGGGCAACATTCTGTGCTACCAGGGAACCCAGTGTGTATATACGCGCGTGCTGATTCTATACCAGGCATCTAACCAGTATGGAGGTTTATTGAGCAAAACGAGCCACGTCTTCGTTAAATTTATAGTAACACATAAATGTTTGTTAAAGGGACCCAGAAAAGCTTTGTGAAGATGGCAATCAAATACATTCAGGTGGTAGAACACATAACGGGGGATTTTTGAGCCAAGCCGATGAGCGCGCCGCCGCAGCGAGCCGACCGCGGCTGACGCAACGGCATTTGCGGCTGACGCAACGGCGAGGCGCCCCCCTGATTCAGCCGATCGTCGGTCGCCGGCAACGTCACTGCCATTGGCTTCCGGCTGCTCTTCCTCCTTCCTGCGCGATCCCGAGGCAAAGGCGGGTCTGCAGCGATTGACGCTTGCCTAGGCGCAGGAATGTAGCTAGCGGAGAACGTAAGTCGAGCGTCGCGAGGTCACATGGCTATTCCCAGTGTTTCCAGCTGCTTTGAAAGAAGCAGAGAGGGAGGAGGAATCGATCGGCAAGGGGGGAGAGGTGCACTTAATTGCTTCTGGCGCAGCTAATACTGAATGTAGATCAATGATTCCAACGGCATTGCATCGCTATATTGGTACTATGCAACAATAAAGGCCTTTTGTAACATTTACAAAAGGCTTTTCTGGGTCCCTTTAAGACCTGGAGGGATATTTCGGAACATTTTGCACAGCCATATCTTCCCGAGATTCGGATATGCGTTATAGGAAAACTGCACTCAAGAGGTGGAGGAGGAGTAAGCGGAGGAGGGGAAACCTTTGTTTAACAATTAAATCGATCTGGTTAGTGGGCCGGGTCCTCAGTCCAGGACAAGAGAGTAAAAGTAATTTTCTTCAAATCATAGAACGCCATCCCGAGTAGAATAGGATTTGTTCTTCGCGCCTGGAAGGGTTGAAAAGCAATAAAGAGCTACTTGGAATTCTTCTTCGGTTTCGAGTCTTGTAATATATGCCGGTATACTATTTATTACGTTAGTTAGCGAGTATATCATGCCTTCAACACCATAATCATGTCATCATTGTTCGAGTTGAGGGTCAGTTCATTGTGATAACGATATAATTACGATAGAAATTCGGAGCACAAAAGCCGCCTTCGAGTACTGTGGACCACGTTGTTTAGGGCGCGATCACGGTGTCGTAGCACAAACCTTCTCATTGTATTTGCATGTGAATAAACAAAGCACGCTGCGGATATGCACCTTCTTGCACGCAGCCGCAATGAAAGCCAATTTGTGAAGAAGAAAATGTATGCCATACAAAATGAAGGAAATATCCACACGACCTTTGTGAGGCTCCCAAACATCCCGAAACCTCCTAATAAGAAGTTGGTGACGGCGCAGCAAAATTAATGCGTTGGGCAGAAAAAAAAGCAAGAAACATTAATCCGATACAAGACAACAACGAAAGAAACAGAAGAAAGCCGCTTTATTTCCTGCTGTGCGAGGAGCGTGTAGAGGCCGCTGCTTGGTACGTAGTATTAGACTGTTGAGTCTTCATAGGAGCATCTCAAAAATACTGAAGGGAAGCCTACACATTTTAAATACTTATCGAGAAGCTCTGATCGCTGCTCCTCGCGAATAACCAAGAAAGGACGAGTTACACACGATCTTCTGACCGATACTCTGAAGAAAGTTGTTCTCTATCTCTTCGTGTGTTGCAAACTTGGGGGGGGGGATACAGCTTCAAATTATTCAGATGCGTCTGAAGCTGGAAAATAACTGAGTCAGTAGAAATAAGCTTTTTAACGCACTACAGCAACGAAGCGGGCGATTTCTAGCCCAGGCACTGTTGCCCCTCACAAGCGGAATGTAGCAGACGACAGCGGCGCAAATCCCTAAGCCGACGTCAGAGCCAGGGGGCGCCACTCAAAGATCTCACCGCCAATTGTAGTTACACTGCCCTGAATTTACTAGCAGTGTCTCCGTAACCACCGGTTCCTCAGATGTTCTTGCTACGGGTATACACTACGATGAAAATCAGTTTTGTGCTCTTACATATATTCAGCGGAGCACTCATACCTGACAGCATGCCAATTACGTTTGCCAATATTATACCTTTGATATTGGTCACCACAATTGACAAGCCAGTCTGTGTTAATTCCGGGAATATTCAACAAAAGTACGATGGACAATGCATAATTATACTTGGTGATCAGCACGCGACAGAGTCGTCTTGTCGGGAGGTGAGCGCCCGCAATCATTCATCAGCTACATATATCCTCTGCGAGCAGTGCGGAGACGGGCTTAGAATATAATCCGCGTCCGCGACTAAATGCTTCTTCAAAATATCGTCATATGGCACAGCGAGCCTGCAGAATAAAGCAGAAACTGAGATCAGAGGGCCTTATCACATGACACACTCTTCCAACGACCCCTTTATTCGCTTGTTGAACTATACCTACCCTGTATACTTCCAAAAATGCGTCCGCCGTACGATTAGCTGTACGTTGAATTCGAAAAACAAAAGGACAGTGAACGTGAGATTACTAAAACGTTCATTGCTTGATTCCGCTCCGCATTTGTACACAGCGTCCACCCTCCCCCCCTATGCTTCGCGAAATAGCAGTGCATTTCGCGTATAGTTGGTCTGGTGAACCCTACCTGGCTTAAGTTTCGACGTACGTCTTTAGCATGCCAGAAGCTGCACTGTTTTTTTTTTCATTTCCGCTAGAGCTATTATGTTTCTTCCGCACTTGCACAGCATTTATTTTTCCGTGGTTTCATATTAGATTGCCTTGGTTCTTGCTATAAGTCGTGTGTGGGCACATATTTAACGACGTACAGGCTTGGAATATACCTAAAATTTTCGCATGTTTTATATTCTTATAAAAGTGATTAGTTGTTGTCTGGCCCCCGCACGGGGCACCTTGAGCAATCTTGGTGACGGTACTGGCGATACCGCGGACCCCGAGCCCCCAAACATAAGCTGGATCCAACCGTGGCGATGTGTTTATAGGTGGAGGGTTAGAAACCATGAACGGTGGCCGTCGGAGCCTTGGTCAAGCTCCGGCCGATGGGCTCCCTGCCTGTCTACCAGGCAGGGAGCTCCGGGACCTCTTTGACTACCAGGGTAAGGTCAAAGGAGAAAGTACCCCCGTCTCCCTGCTTTTCAATGTATCATATGGCATTTTCCAAACCCCCCCCCCCCCCCCCAGACGTGATCGGCCCCCGAAAAGGGGCCGCACCGAAGTATCTTTTCCTCCTTTGCAATCGATCCCTCTCCCAAAGCCCGATAATTTTTCGCGCTTTCTGATCATGGAATCTCTTGACAAGACAAAACCAATCACTTCGCAGTCCGTGTTTCTAATCTCCAAGTATCTTGAAAGCCTTGTGGGAAAGTCCTACAAGGCTAAGAAACTCACAACGGGAGAAGTTTTGATAGAAGTAGAAAACAAACAGCAATCGTCTAACCTCCTCAAGCAAACACGCATGGTAGATGTGAACATCAAGATCACGCCCCATCGCAGTCTCAATAGCTGCCAGGGCGTGATCTCTGATCGGGATCTAATGAATGAGACTGAAGCAGATCTGCTCGAGGGCCTCCGAGATCAGGGCGTGACAGCAGTGAGGCGAATCACCATACGCCGAAATGATGAAATAATTCCAACTAAGCACATAATCTTGACACTTGACCGCTCTAGCCTTCCTGAGTCGGTCAATGCAGGTTTCTTGAGATGTCCAATCCGACCCTACGTGCCAAACCCACGCCGCTGTTTCAAGTGTCAGCGGTTTGGGCACGGCACAACGTCTTGTCGTGGTAAATTGACGTGCGCAAAATGTGCAGCACATGATCATCAAACTGATAATTGTAAATCCGAGAACTTCACCTGTGCCAACTGCCAGGGACCACACGCTGCCTATTCTAGGAGCTGTGAAAAGTTCAAACAAGAGAAACAGATCATTGCCTTGAAAGTCAACGAAAACATCACCTTCCCAGAGGCACGGAAGAGGTTCGCCTCCTTCCCTCTGGGAAGGTACGCCGACGCAGCTCGCCGGGGGGCGGAGCGGCGTCTGGTTTCGGCGGGGACCCAGTACCGCGAGTCGGACTTGGTCCCGCCCCCGCCCCCCCCCTGGGTTGCCTCTGGCGGCCCAACCCACCACCGCACCGCCTGCTAAGTCAGCAGCGGCTGTGGTGGCATCCACGTCCGTTGGGGATGCTGCTGCACCCTCTGTTTCCTCCTCTCCACCGGCCCGAAGCACATGCGAGGGCCCGGAGGAGATGGAGCTGGAGGAAACCGCAGCAGTTCCCACCTCCGCCGCACCGCCTGTGCCACCCGGGGCGCTCCTGACGCCCTCGGCGGTCGCGGCCAAAACGAAGGGCACCGCAAAGGGTGCCAGGTCCGGGGGGTCCGGTACGCCGGGTACCCCTTCCAAATCAGATGATGACTTGGATGTGGGACCCTTCCTGTCTGCTTCGCAGCGGAAGGAACGGGTCCCTCCATCTAAACCTCCAGAGGAGGTAAAGAAACCCCGTCCAAGAGTCCAAGCCCCGAAAGACCCTACATAAATAGTCACACTCCAGTAGCTCTAATACATAATAATGGGAAGAGAAAATATCGTTCAATGGAACTGCAGAGGCTTTCTAAATAATCTTGACGACGTCTATGAGATTCTGCATGCTAATCAGCCAAGTGTAATGTGTGTTCAGGAAACACACCTCAATTCTAAGAACACAAATTTCTTGAATAGTTACCTGGTATACAGAAAGGACAGGGTTGGCTGCACACACTCTTCTGGCGGTGTGGCCATAATCGCCCGCAAATCCTTAGCATGCCACCCTGTCAACTTGAACACTATCCTGGAGGCTGTGGCAATTCGAACGATAATATTTAATAGGTTGATAACGGTATGCTCCATATACATTCCTCCTGATGTTTCACTTTTAAGCCCTGACTTCGAGGCGCTGGTTGACCAGCTGCCCGAACCATACATCCTGACAGGCGACCTTAATGCTCACAACACTCTTTGGGGCTCTTCTCGCACGGATGCCCGAGGTCGCCTCATAGAGAAATTCCTTACATCTTCAGGAGCATGCCTTTTCAACAGTAAACAGCCTACATACCATAACATAGGACACAACACATACTCATGTCTTGACTTGGCGATTGGCTCCGCAGTTCTCTTTCCTCTTCTCGAGTGGGGTGTGGGAACTGACCCATATGGCAGTGACCACTTCCCCACCTCACTTACATATATAGATAAAGACCCAAGCAGTTCATCTTCCCATAATAGGTTCAATGAAGCACGAGCTAACTGGAATACATTTACAGAGACATCCAAACTACACCACACATCCATAGGACACCTACACGTTGAAGAAGCTACCCAACTCCTCACGGCGCACATCCTCGACGCCGCCGAAAAGTCCATTCCCCACGTCTCTGGTGCCCCGCGCAACCAGCGGAGGCCGTGGTGGAATGAGGACTGTAGGCGGGCGCGAGAGGCCCAGAACAAGGCGTGGGGTATCCTTCGTCGGTACCCCACGTCGGGGAACCTCCTCTTGTTCAAACGGGCCAAGGCATTAGGAAAACGTGTGCGCCGTGAGGCAAAACAAGAGAGTTGGCGTACATTCATAACATCAATAAACTCCTACACAGACACACGGAAAGTATGGACACGCATACGCAAACTCAAAGGACAACAGACACACAGCCTGCCCCTGGTCAGTACAACAGGGGACACTCTGGAAGACCAGGCTGACACACTCGCACAACACTTCCAACACGTGTCCAGTTCAGCACACTACACGAGCACTTTCCTGAAACACAAAGCCTCTTGTGAAAAGAAGTCCCTACACGACAACAACAAATCACAGACTTCGTACAACTCCCTGTTTTCACTACATGAGCTGAGGGCTGCTCTGAGCACGTGTAAACCCTCAGCTCCATGCCCAGACAACATTACATATACAATGATACAGAACTTACACACAGACACTATTGTAACACTTATTCACCTTTTCAACAAGATATGGCTTTCGGGGCACATTCCAAAGTCTTGGAGGGATGCCATAGTTGTAGCATTCTTGAAAGAAGGGAAGGACCCTTCTTCTCCCGCTAGCTATCGACCCATTGCCCTGACCAGCTGCCTGTGCAAGCTTCTCGAGAAGATGATAAACCGGAGGCTCGTGTACTTTTTGGAGTATAACGGCCTTCTCGAGAGCTGCCAGGCAGGCTTCAGGGCGGGGCGATCCACGAATGATCAACTTGTGGCACTAGAGTCGTATATTAAGGATGCCTTCGTGCATAAACAGTTCTGTTTAACTGTGTTTTTCGACCTAGAAAAGGCCTATGACACCGCTTGGCGTTATGGGATCCTTACTGACCTGAAGTTATTCGGTGTTTCTGGTAATATGTTTAACACCCTTGCTAGCTATTTGTCGGAGAGAACCTTTCGCGTCAGAGTTGGTTCTGCACTGTCAAAGGTACACGTGCAAGAAAATGGCGTGCCGCAAGGCGGAGTTCTAAGCTGCACTCTCTTCATAGTAAAAATGAACTCCCTTGGGAAGGCACTGCCGCCTACAATTTCTTACTCCATGTATGTAGATGACGTGCAGATATCTTTTAAATCATGTAATATGTCCATCTGCGAACGTCAAGTCCAGCTCGGCGTCAAGAAGCTTGCCGGCTGGGCAGACAAGAATGGTTTTAAAATTAATCCTGGAAAGAGCTCTTGTGTTGTATTCTCCAGAAAGCGTGGGGTCCACCCGGACCCAGACATCACTCTTGCGAATGTGCCAATTCCTGTGAACAAGGAGCACAAGTTTTTAGGCATTTTATTCGATGAAAAACTTACATTCATTCCTCATGTCAAACAGCTCAAATGTAAATGCCTAAAGGCAATGAATATTCTTAAGGTTCTCCCGCATCAATCTTATGGGGCCGACAAACAACTCCTGCTGCGCCTGTACACAGCATTGGTGGGGTCCCGGCTCGACTACGGTAGTGTCGTGTATGGGTCGGCGACAAAGACCGCACTGAGAATGCTCGACCCAGTGCTGCATCTTGGCCTTCGCCTCTCATGCGGCGCTTTCCGCACTAGCCCTGTCGAAAGCCTTTATGTCGAGTGCGACAAGTGGTGTCTAGGGCATCAGCGGGAGTATGTTGACCTGCTGTATGCATCTAAGATTGTGTCTCTTACCAACCATCCTTTTAATCCCATCATGAACAATACATCAAACTTGCAACTCTTTTTAAACAGGCCATCCGTTTCCTTACCTTTCTCTCTCAGAGTTAGGGAGGAGGCTTCTGCACTCACGGTCCCTCTTTCAGACACGCACAAGACACCCATTCAAAATTTCATCGCACCATGGCATCTTCGTCCTGTATCATGCGACCTGTCATTCACTCTTGTAGAAAAAAATAGGGTACCCAAGAATGCAATTCTGCAGCACTTCCTGTTCCTGCAGGACAAATACAGGTGCGCAGAATTCTATAGCGACGCGTCGAAAACTGGTTCTACGGTATCCTGTGCAGCGCACGGACCAAATTTTAGAGTAAGCAAAACAATGAATTTTCATAACAGTATTTACACGGCAGAAGCATATGGCATTTTACTCGTTACAAACCACATCATCAAACATAAAATTCCCAAGTCCATTGTGTACACAGACTCTCAAAGCGTTGTACAGGCACTGTCATTAGGAAAGTCATCTAAAAACTATGTCATAAATGCTCTTTTCAAGGTACTAATGTCTGCATATGCCTCAAATCTTGAAATAACTATATGCTGGGTACCAGGGCATTGTGGAATCCCTGGCAATGAGGCCGCCGACCAAATGGCTGGTGATGCTGCTCTCATGACTACAGTTGACGTTACAACAGTACCTTACACCGACCTAAAGACACACATCAGACGACAGCTTCGTAACACATGGCAATTACACTGGAGTCAACAAACAGACAACAAACTACACATAATAAAACCACAACTTGGACGCTACATAACTGACTCACACAACAGATACACTGAAGTCGCCCTGGCTAGGCTGCGGATGGGCCACACACATGCGACGCACTCCCACCTGCTCACTGGTACTTCGGGACCCACGTGTAGCAGGTGTGGAAAGGGCCTATCCGTAGTCCACATACTAATCACATGCAAGGCACTTGACACAACACGACACAAACATTTCCCTGAATTATACAGACAACACATTCCTTTGCACCCATCATACTTTTTAGCCGACGAACCAATGTTTACTAGTCAACGTGTTTTTAAGTTTTTAGCTGAGGTAAACTTTCTGCAGCTCTTGTCATATCATGTGTAATCACCCTGGCCCTATACACCAGCCATCTCCATTGTCTTTTGTTTTGCATCACCTTTACTTTTAGTCACATGTTTTAGTATGTACGGTCTCATCATAATTACTTACGGCCCTACGGGCTGCATTGGAACACATTTTAACTGCTCCAGTTCAGGCATGGGCAATCTTCACCGACTCTCGAGCAGCCCTTCAGCACCTCATGGTGCTGCCGCAAGAGCAGCTTGCTCAAGAAATTAATGGCCTGCACACGCAGGCAATAAACAACCGCCACATCGTTGTTCTGCAGTGGCTTCCATCTCACTGCGGTGTGGCTGGCAACGAAGAAGCCGACAGAGCTGCTGCATCAGCGCATTCCAGCCCAATTATTACGCCAGTGCCTTTCACAAGGCGAGACGGAGCGACTCTGGCGTCATCGCTTGCCAAGAGTTCTCAGCGATTGCTGTGGACAGACCCAAATAATACCTACTATCCGTTGCACACAATAGACCCAGAGTGTCGATTTCGGATGCCAAGTGGTCTGTGCAAGCGAGATGAAGCTGTCCTGCATCGAATAAGACTGAATGTGGCGTACACTAAGCATTTCCTTTTTAAACTACGTCGAGTTTCCTCACCTCTGTGCCCTACCTGTGCAGTTCGCGAGGACCTGAAACACGTTCTCTGCGCATGTCCTCGCTACGAACTTGAGCGTACCACGGCAAAGCTTTCTCTGGGCCTTCCCGCGTCCGCCCAGATATCTTCGAGTCACCTCCTTGGGCCCTGGCTTACAACCGGCATGGCAAGTCGCGCAACAACAGTGCTCCTAACGTTCCTCCGGAGCACTGGACTTATCAGTGAGCTATGAACTCTCAGACAAATGACTATATCGCCTGATTGTGTGTGTGCTTTTTGTGTGAGTTTGTGTGTTTGAGTATTCATGTGTAAGTTTTCATTAATCTTCATCACACCTTCACCCCCATTTGGTGTAGCAAGTCGGGCGCCCCGCCTGGCTGACCTCACTTCTTCATTAAAGATGTTTCTCTCTCTCTCTCTCATCATAATTCAGTAACTTCTTCTTTGGCGCTCTTTGCCCATAGTCGGCCTTGCGCCAATAAAACCCAACTATCATCATCAGTTATTGCCTGGGATTGGGTAATCATATCCCCGAAACATATTTTTCTGCTACGTATGTATTCAAAACGAAGTCGCACTCGTTGTCCACGCTGCAAAATGAAGTCTAAACGAGGCGACAGTAGAATTCATTTGCGCTTGACGTATTTGGAGGTGACAGTGGTGATATGCTGCTACCGTCGCCGACGCCTGGAAGAGCGGCGACGAAGTGCACAGAACCGCGTCCCCGGGTAGCTCTTGCAGGCGATCGCGTACTCTACAAAGACGCAGCTGCTTTTTATGTGAACTAAACGTACTCTTTACTTATAGACGTCACCCTAACAAGTTTTTTGGGCGCGGAAAGGCGAAAAGAAGCAAAACAAAACCAAAACACTGCACGACCCCCTATCAGCCACGCAGCGCAAATCCCGTCAACGCCGCGGAGAAGCGGGGGCAGGCGGCGCAGCGATCGCGAAGCTCGAGGCGTATAAGCTGGTATAAGCGACTGTGTTCTCCGTCACCTTGTGGGGTATTTATATTTAGCACAAGTATCTCTGACGCTTAAGGCGGTAGCCAGCGCCAATTTGACATCGCGGGGTGAAGAGGACCTTTTTTAACCTCCGGGCCGTGATTCGCGCGTCCACAGCCTGTCACGAGCAGTCCACTGACGGGAAACACTCTTATTCTACCTTTTGGAATAAAGGCCACAAGAATCGAGGCCTTCGCTATGCTTTGGAGATTAATATGATTAAGAATGAGGGCTAGAAGGAAATACAGAAGGAAAGGCCGCCAGTCTACAAGGCCAAGGGAGGCATAGGGCATAGGCCTTTGCTTTTGAACGATGCCGAGCTTGAAGACAACGACGACGAAGACGTCATGAAGACCGACTTGTTTCCAACGGAAAAAAAATAGAGAAATCTCGAGGCATGGCCAATCCCCCTGAGTGAGTATGTACTTTACTCCAAAGCAGATAAGGGCGACTCTGACCCCGAGAGGATGCAGCATCCGTAAGCCGACATTCTGTACCAAGTCCTCAATGAGTTCTACCTGTTCTTTCAGCATCAGTGCAACGTCAAATGTGACGACCAGAGCAAGCTGGAGTGGGAGAAGACGAAGGTGCTGCTGTTCAAGGACTTCCTGGCCATCTCCTACAAGATCATTCTGTCCACGCCCAAGTGCCGCCACCCGCAGTTCTTCCTCTTCTACCTGTGAAACTACTGACCCACCGGCCGTGGAGTGGCTTTCTTCGACAACTTGCGGAAGAAGGTGCCGAACCGGGCCACGTCCAGCCTCGTCCAGCAGGCGCCTGCTGTATACTTTGGCAGCTTCCTGACCAGGGCAAAGTTTGTGCCAATCAGAACTATCCGTGCCTTCCTCGCTGCTGTGCCTTCCTCGCACGCCTACGCGAGCTCCCTGCATGGATAACAGTGGCGTTGGCTGCCAGCTCCAGTACGACGTGAGGTGGCACGGCCCCTTCTACGCCATTGCCTGACCGTCTTCTGCGTGTTCGCCTTCCACCACCGCAACATTGCCGAGAGGGACAAAGGGCTGGAGTACTTGCGTAGCCTGAACCTGGAGAGAGAGAGAGAGAGGGGGAGAGAGAGAGGGAGAGAGAGAGAGAGAGAGAGAGAGAGAGAGAGAGAGAGAGAGAGAGAGAAAGAGAGAAATAACTTTATTATGTTTGTTGGGTAGTTGGACGTGGTGGGTGCCCCTAGTCCAGTGCTCCAGCCTCCAGGGCGCCGGTGGCTGCTCTGGCGATCGTTCGGCACTGCTCGTCGTAGTCGGCGCTAGACAGTGCCTCACTCCACTGCTCCTCTGTTAGAGGGTATTTGTGAATCTTGTGGCACCCTGCTGCCGTATGGTAGAAGGTGGCTACTTGGTTGAACTTGGGGCATTGACACAGCTTCGAGTATTGGGTTGGGTACAGTTTGTGTAGACGGGAGAGGTGAGGGAAGGTGTTCGTTTGGATTGAGCGGAGTGCTGTTTGATCCTGTCTTTGCAACTTGGGATGAGGATGTGGGAATTTAATTCGGGTTGCTTTGTAGTAGCTTAGAATTTCGGAATATGTGGGCAAAACATGAACAGGAAACTCTGCTTGGGGGCTGTCAGCTCGGGGAAGGGAGGCGCGAGCCCAGGCGTGAGCCTGTTGATTGCCCTCTAGAGTTTCATGGCCAGGGGCCCATATGATTTTGATTGGATTATTTGATTTGTAGCCGATTGCTAATCTGTGGGCTGTTTTGCCGCTGCGCCCTGTCGCCCATTGCCTGCAGGCGTTTTGGGAGTCAGAAACAATGTTCATTCGTGCATCATGCTGACCTGAAATGACAGCTAGAGCAATTGCCGCTTCTTCTGCTTCAATAAACGATGATGTCCGCACGCTAGCAGTTATGTTGCGTTGCTGAATTGGGTTGTGCGCACAGATGGCGGCTATGCCACCGCTACTCGTAATGGCAGCATCTGTGTACCACGTGTACGATGAATTCCCGTGTATTCTTTCGGTATTACGGCATCTGTCCAACTCTCTGCCGTAATGGAGTGTAGGGTTCATGTTTTTAGGTATGGGTGATACTTTCAGGACCCTGGATATGCAATCAGAAATCTCGTGGGTGGTTGCGTGCATGGTGTCATGTACTCGGTAGCCCAGTCGCTTTAGGGTTTCCCTGCCAGTGTGGCTGGTTTTTAACCTCTCAAACAGGCCTATTTTATGTGCCTCAAGTATTTCTTCAACTGTATTGCTAATTCCGGGTTCATTTAATTTCTGTGTCGACGTCCATTGGGGTAATCCTAGCGCCATTTTGATTGCCTTTCTAAGTGCTGTGTTGAGTGTTTTGATGTTAGTGGCTGTTAAACACAAGAATGGAGCTGAATATGCGACTTGTGAGATTATGAGAGCGTTTACAATTTTTAGAATGTCCCCTTCTTTCATCCCGTGTCTTCTGTTGGTTACTCGGTTGATCATTCGTAGTGTTTGTTCTATTTGTTTCATTAAAAGGTTTAGGGCTGTTCCGCAGCCATTGTTGTGCTGTAGTCTTAGCCCCAGCACTTTTAGTGTCTTTACTGGATGCTCTGGGGATGGTGATGGGCCCGCTGAAACCCCTGAAAGCGTGCCTGCTCGCGGTGGGGCAGCAGTTTGCCTCGATAGCGCGCCACTGCCAGCTGGTCTACTGCTGCAGAGTCATCCCAGCGCTTCTGCCTGCCCACCGCAGCCAACTCTGGGGAAGCGGAGGCCCAGGGCATGTCATCCTGGACGCCTTATTCCCCTTCGATCCCTATATACCTGCTCAAGCGCACTGTCACCATTCCCCTATATGCCTTCCTTGTCGTTGTAGACTGCCGGCTGCCTTTTCTTCTGTATTTCAACAAGCCCCTCATTCCTAACCATATATTTTTGCAGCGTAAGGAATCACCTGGTAAGTTTTTATAGGTCAGCTTTCTTTGCCAACTACCCCAGCAAAATGGTTAGCATTTCGGCTGGCGTACCCGCAAATTTTCCCGCCATTTTTTCGCGGGGCTACCATGGTTTCCAGACCAGGACTGCCCTCTGTTGATTAGCTCGCATCATCCGTAAAGGCCGCGGATCTGTCAGCCCGCTCTGGGTATACATAACCCTGCGCGCTCGCGCCGCGGGCTCGAGCCCAGGGTTTTTTTTTTCGCTTCGTCCCCACGGTTGTCAGACCAGGACTGCCCTCCCCTTTACGGACTGCCTTTATGGGCCCCATACGTCTCTAGTACCTCCCGTAGGGACGAAGCGAAAAAAGAAACCGGGCTCGAGTTCGAGCTCGCGCGGCAAGCGCGCAGGGGTTTGTAACCAGAGCGGGCTGACAGATCCGCGGCCTTTACGGATGATGCCAGCTAATCAACTGAGGGCAGTCCTGGTCTGGCAACCATAGTAGCCCCGCGAAAAAATGGCGGGAAAATTTGCGGGTACGCCAGCCGAAATGCTACCGCAAAAGGTAGCCGTAATGCGATGAGTACAATGCCTTGTATCTGCATCTGCTATCTGCACAAGATTGTGTGATCGGCGAAATAAAAATATTCAATCATTACACAATAGTGTGAGTGTAGATTATTCGTTTATATAACAAGAAAAAACGAAAACATAAAATGGAGAAACGGCGTTAGAAGTTTAACACAGTATTACACCATGCTCAGAATTCCTGCACAATTTTTCTTTTTCTTAGTGTTTGGTTAAAAACTCACCGTGCCGAAACTCACCATTTCACTCTGCGATTGACTAAACTCCCATTGGAGCACAACGCGCGCTTGGTCTCTCCTTAAAACTCTCATTCAGCCAACACAACGCATGAATCCGATTCCGAAGCTCTTACTTACCTCACAGGAGTCCCCACCGACCTCGCCAACTTTATCCGCAGCTTACTGTTCCACAATAGTGCAGACCAACCTACAGGCAGACTTCGCGAGCAGTCGT
The DNA here is from genome assembly GCF_048455015.1 of Haemaphysalis longicornis. Classification (NCBI taxonomy): domain Eukaryota; kingdom Metazoa; phylum Arthropoda; class Arachnida; order Ixodida; family Ixodidae; genus Haemaphysalis; species Haemaphysalis longicornis. The sequence goes on along the minus strand of NW_027526203.1, from coordinate 231,173,047 downwards.
TTCCAGCGTCGCCCATGGACACCGCCTTCACTTTTCAGAAACTACAACGGGCACTGGAAATGCACCGCAACACCACCCCCGGCCAGCCCTGATAAAATCACGTACAAGATCCTGAGAAATCTTAACTCAGACTCTCAACAATCTCTCCTCACTCTTTTTAACCATGTCTGGGACACTGGCCCGATCCCCTCATGCTGGAAACATTCTGACATCGTGCTTATCCCAAAATTCGGAAAACCTGCATCTAAAGACAATCTTAGAGCCATTTCTCGTACCTCGTGCGTAAGCAAACTTCTCGAACGCATCGTGCTTACCCGCCTAGAATGGCACATGGAACACCAGTGCCCCCTCCCCTACACCCAAACCGGCTTCCGTCATCACATTTTTACACAGGACACACTGCTCCGCATCTCTCACGATCTTTACGAATTCCCGAGCTCTTCCCAACTTCGCGGCCTCCTAGCCCTCGACATTCACAAAGCATTTGATACAGTTTCACACGCGGACATCCTCGCTAACCTTGCTCGAACAAACTGCGGGAGCCGAATGTACAACTATATCAAATCCTTTCTCTCAGACCGCACAACCTCTTTAAGCATCCCGGGATCGTCGGCCCCATCTTTTTATCTAACCTCTGGAACCCCACAGGGCTCAATCCTGTCTCCAACCCTTTTCAACCTGGCACTAGCCCAACTGCCTCCCCTCCTAGACTCTATCCCCCCCTCTCCTACTCCATCTATGTCGATGATATTTCACTCTGGTCCTCCCATGGTAGCCCAGCCCAACTCGAAGAAACTCTTCAACAAGCATGTGTTGTAATAAACAACCATGTTCGCACCATAGGTCTCGCTATCTCCCCTTCTAAATCGTCCCTCAAGATCATAAAGAACAAGAAAGGTAGAGCCCCTGATTCTGACCTCATCAAAATCTTCATTGATAATATATTTATACCCCAATTCCCAAACAGACTCACTAAAAATTCTCGGTCTTACTTATCACTACACCTGTAGTTCCTACCCTACACTTCTAACTATACACTCTCAGATCGTGCAAATGATTCATCTCCTGCACCGCATCACAAATCGCCAGTCTGGCTTACACTAACAACACCTCCTACGTATTATAGATGATTATAGACGTATTATAGACGTATTACGTCGCTTCCTCCAATCCCCAAAACTTCTCCTCCTTGGGCCACGTTCCCTCGTATCCGCATAGAACCCCTGCTTAAGAATATAAACCCCTCCAGTCATACCACCCGCCGCTTTCTATGCTGTAAAGCCCTCGCCAAACGTGTCTACTTCCTAGAAAAGCAGGAATCGACGGTCATTTTTCCTCTACGCAAGCAGGAACCACAGCCTTTTTACGCCACACGTCGCTGGTTTCCGCACAAACGCCTTTTTTCTTCCCGCCAGATGCCACCTCCCTAGAAGAGCACTCCATCGCTCTTGCTATAGAGCATGCTGCTCTCACAACCTCTACCGAACACCCCACTTATATCTTCACAGATTCGCAATCCGCCATCCGAAATTATTTACACTATACCGTCACCCCCTTTGTTTCTAACCTAGTAACTGACACTCTCAAAAGATATCCTTTTCACCTCTTTGTCCTGGTATGGGTACCTGTCCACGCTAACGTGGACGGCAACGCAAGAGTAAACGCGCTTTCCCGAGATATATCCCCAGTTCCGTCTATGCTCTGGCCAACCTCATACCATCCTTCTTCCACTCTTCTTCACGATCGTGAGACCCGTAAATTCACTTTACTTTCCTATCGCCTCGCCCGCCAAGTCTACCCTTCTCCAGACCCGCGCCTCACTCGCGCCCAAACCATTCTTCTCCGCCGGGCTCATACCCGCTCCCTCCCATCTCATCACATTCTACAACGCATACGCAAGTGCTCCGGTCCCCCAACCTGCCCTTCTTGTGGCGCATACCCATCTATCCCCCACTCCTACTGGGACTGTCACCCCTTGAAGCTTCCCCCCTCCCTCTCCCGCATCACCTCATGGGGCACTTGGCTGGCTCCCCCGCTCGGAATAGACGTTCGGGCCACCCAGGAGGCTCTCTGCCTTGATATCCAGATCTCCAAGGACATTCTGGACTACTATGAAGACAGTGATGCCTCAGGATCCATCGTTTAGCTGACCTGGACTTGGGTCGGTGACTGGGAAATAAATGTTTTCTCTCTCTATCTTATCGTTTTGTTCTGTGATACCCGGTATAACACTTGCCCGCATCAATTTCTTTCGCAGCCGTGGTATAAGCTCACTCACTTGGAGAAAAGCGCGAATGAATGAATGTATGAATTAATAAAATCTTTAATGAGCAGACTCCATTTTCGTTAGGGCACCCGCCCGGTGGAGGGGACCCTCTGCTTGCGGCTGGCTGCGCCTAGTGTGGCAGGACAGGCTCGAACGTAAGGTGGTGGTGGTGGTGATAATGATGATGAAGTTTTTGGCAAGTACCCACAAAAGGGGATTGACCAGGGCTAAATGCCTTACTGTAATTCATGAGGCCCTCAAAATACTAGTTTATCTCTGAAAAGACAGGCCTTAAAATGAAAGTTCTTTATGAATAAAACCCCAATAGCCCAATAATTAATGAAAGTTCTTTATGATTAAAACCCCAATAGCCCAATAATTAGAACCCTTCAGAAATTCAAGTGACCTGAAGCAGAAACAAAAGCTTGAATACAATTATATCCCTTTTTGCGTACCCCAATTTTATTGCCCCAATAAATTATATAAGTGAAACAGATACAGTCAAACACTCAATACTGACCTTCGAAAGCAGTTGTCTAGCGGCCGAGAAGCGGGTACAGGCGAGAAAAGGTCTTTTCTGGTCAACCACACCGTCCGCTGTTGACATCCGCTGTTTTGTGGCACTCCCGCACCTGGTGTTACCGGGTACCGAGTGCTGGGCAGTATACAGTCGGTTGGGTAAGTGGCATAAAGAAGGGTGCGGTGCGGATATATGTTAGTCTGTAGTCGGCTGAAGGTGGTTGCTCCATCCCTTGTGCGTGGGCACTGAACTAGGAAAAATCCCGCCATCTCCACGAAGTGAATGATGATGAGAGGGGCGAAGCTAAAATGCTTATCGGTAAAACCGTGAAACATTCGCCCGCACATCATATAAAGACTCGACACGTCAAGCTTACACCGCTCCTTTGACAAGCCCGTCGACGATGTCGGTGTTTGTGGTGATTATGTAGGGCTTGTTTGGGACGATAAGAATCTCCATTGGTAAGTCGCTGAATTCGGTGTGTGGCATTTTAGCCACCTTGGCCGTCGCTTTCTGCAGACCGTCTTGTGTAGCGTACCCCCAGTACGTGTCTTGAGCTCGCAGGCGACGAACGACAACCATTCTTCCTCTCCTCCTTGTTGGGTAGCAACGAACGCGTTGAACGTTTTGACATCTTCGGCCAATCTTTGGTTGGCCAATGCCTAGGGGGATCCTGCCCCAATAATCATTAATGTGCCGGATACAGCAGCGGGACGGGACAGAGCCCGAGCAAGAGGAGCTTCGCCCCTGAAAAATCGCCGTTTGTGTCGTTAGGCCGCCATGATGTCCGTGTAGCACAAAAGGAGTTGTGGGTTAGGTGGAAGAGGTGATGATTGCCCCGTGAAAGAAATGGCGTGAGCCGCCTCATTCCACTCAAGGGATTCGTATCCTTGCACCCAGATTATATAAACTTCTGGAATTTTCGGCCTTGTTAGAAGGATATGAAGTGCCGTTTCAGAAAGGCGACCTTGTAGATAATTTCTGCAAGAAGCCTGAGAGTCGGTGGTCATGGTGATTGGGTCTTGGGTAGCGGTGATGGCATGTGGCTATGGCGGCTTCTTCGGTAAAATCAATCGCTGTGGTGTTGACTGTGCTGGCCGGCCGTGTTATTTCTTTTCTTCATTTCACTACATACCAGTGTGCCGAGGGCAACAATGCACCGTAACTGGTCCTCTGATTGTAGAAAAGATGTATGTAAACCCACCGAAATATTAGAAGTGCTGATAACTTAGCTTGGAATGCAGCTTGCTCCCCTCCCCCTAGTTTCGAACCAGGCCCCGGCGCGTGACTTTTGCCTCCAACCGCATCGTAGGAAATTTTCACCCGTGTGTTCGGGATTTCGGCGTATATCTCGAGCTCGAGGTGATCTAAATGAACCCGTTGCCTTGCACTACAGTTCCGCTCGTATTCGAGTGGCCTGGATGCTTAAAGGGACCATGAAAACAAAATACAAGTTTGGCTCATTAGAAAGACTACTTCGAACTGATAATAATGATACCAATTTTATCGCAAGCTTCGAACAAATAATGGAGATATTAAAGAAAACGTGAAGCAGTGGCGAATGCCTAGCCACTTTCTGGCAACTTTTGTATGACGTCACAGAATCTTGTTTGTGCGATTGGAAGCCGCCGAGCTAACCCATCGCTAAGACACATGGCTACGGCATGGATTGTAGTGGAACCTCTAGTTCTGTTTGGTCGCATCATTTGAATGGGAACGTGCAGCTGACACACTGAAAATTATGTTTTTAGTGCTGGACCATATGACATTACCCTTGTCCATATCGCCCCTGCCAAGCGACGTCATATGCTGGACCATATGACGTCGCTGCAGCGCGAAATTAATTTTTTTTCCTCTAAATCTTGCGTTGTCACACTTAAAGGGGTCCTGAAATGCCTTCCGCCGATGCATGGATGTACATGTAACCAAATAAAGCAATGTATTAGCAATCTCCTCCTGCAAGAATTTTGTTAAAGCGATGAGTATTAGCTGAGAAATCGTAAATCAAAAACCGCGAATTATCGTCGCGCCGTATTTCCTCCTCCTTTCAACTGTTTCTTCGCTGTTGGCCTCCCCTCCCATGATGCTCCGCTCCTCAGCGGTGACGTACTTCCGCTATTGCGCTCCCACAGACTGCCGTCTGCTACGGGCCAGCTCTTTCGGCTTTTTCATCTCTGTAGACACCATGGAGACAGGCTGGAAAAGCGAACGAATGACCTGGCCGCATGTGTGCGGCCTGGCCTTGCCTTTTCGCGGTGCACGTAGGTGCAGTTGGTATCGGCGGCGAACTCGCAGCCGCGTGGGGAGAATCGTGCGCTCGTTCCCTTTGGTGCACCGCGCACTGTTTATCCAAAAAGCGCGGTCTCAGATGTGGCCCCGCTGGTGCCGGGTGTTATTTTGCGGTGGTTGTAATTCCTACTACTGGCGGCATGTGAAAAAAGACATTTTCAACCGACACAGAACCCGTGCACAAAACGCGCCGGATCGGATCGCTTTATCAGCGGCGATGAACGTGAAGGCGAAGAGCAAACCAACGCTGCACTCGATCAGCGAGAACCCGTGTTCTGACAAGCTGCACCCATGTGTTGCATTCAACACTGACGGGAAAGCGTTTGTTTGCACTTGTTTGGATAGTCGTAAAATGTCCAAACACTCCGGCACTTCGCTAGCAGATCAGCCGGCGAGACATTTCGGAAAACATTTGACAGATGGCGCCATATGCATTAGTGTGTCGCTACGCAAAACTGATGAGACGCTCTACTAAAACTCCCATCGCGGTGTCACGTAGCGGGACGCAAAAATTTAGCGTATGCAAAGGCCACAAACGCTGTACTAAAACTCCATTAGCAGCAAAATAGCGTGCGTATGTGAAACCGCTTGCGTTTACAAAGCTGCACGCCGAGCGCGTACGTTTCAAACCTAGTGACATCGTTTAAATACACTGGCAAGCACAGTGTAACGTAGTCAGATATCAACCGTATGCTCAGGCGACAAGCAAGAGCTTGTTTTACGTGGGGCGGAGATTGCGCATAAAGGCCCGTTCGCACTTGCGACGAAAGCGAGTGAGAGCGGCAGGAATTCCGTCGCTTTGTCGCGCGACGATCGTTTTTGTCGAATGGTCGGGACAAATTTTGGTTGCGCGACAGAATTCCCGTCGCTTTCGCTCGCTTTCGTCGCAAGCGGGAATGGAAAGTTCTGCCGCTGCCGTCTGCTACGCAGCTCGGAGGTAACCGCGCGATCTGCTCGGGCCGGATGAACGCGCACACTCCCGCACGGCAGCGCCCCAAGCGGCAGACGGCCGCGTACATCGCTCCCGGCGCCCGCCTGGAGCCCGCCCTCGGCACACTAGCCAGTATATTTCAGGCACTATAATGGAGGAAAGATTTTTTGCTTCCGATGAACCTAGTTCTTTGCCCCTGTGTTTTTAAATACGTGAAGTGGTTAGCACGTCGTCCTCACGCAGCTCTGTATCGTCGTAGCATCGCTGATTGTCCGAACGAAGCTTGCAGCTAAGCCAATGCAGCGACCGAAGCTGTGTGTGTGTGTGTGCATCGCCTCCTGTGTGTTGTGGACGCGTTCGTTTCGCGATGAAATGCGACATTGTACTTCTGCGGGTGGATAGTGCTTCCCATGGTCTGGATTATCTTTCTCGAACGACGTACCACTCAACCTCTCATGGGGTATGTGTAGTGTGCCTGGCTAAAAGCCTTCTCGCTTGCGCGCCAGAGTTGTGACTTGCTGCTCGTCCCCGCAAACCGGGTGTGAGGTGAGTGCCGTATTTACGACGGGCAGGAGGAGGCAACTCATCGTCTATCAATCGCGGTTCAGACTTGCAACGCATGTTGTGACGTTGCGTTCGTTCGAAACGCATCTCTGGATTGTTTTGAAGTTGAATAAAATGTACGCGTCAAACCCGGGCATTCGGCTCAGGGCGTTCTCTGCGATTGCACCGAAGAAGTGCCACGGGACTTTCTTTATGGTACGTACTCACGTAAGATAAAATCCACGTCGTGTTATGGCCGTGTTGCATTCAATACAAACGGTTAAGCGTTTGTTTACACTTGTTTCGTTTGTCGTAAAATGTCAAAGCACTCCGGCACTCCGCTGGCAGATCAGCCGGCGAGCCGACGCTGAGCAGACGACTCATCTCTTTGCCGGAAGTGCGTGAAAAAGCCGCCCAATAGCAGGATGTCTAGCTCATGACGAACATCTGGGAATCGATGATGTAGACATGTGAAGATGGCGGCGTCCAAAAACACGAAGGAAAGGGTGAGAAAAAAGCGACGAACTTTGCAACAAAAGTGTGAGCTTTCCGCTGCGCGTAAAAGAGTAATACTTGGCACAGGTGACGTTGGCGACCCAATCTAGCGATTGCGCTAGTTCATTTAGTGTGCTCAAAATGCCTTTCAGGGCCCCTTTAAAAGCGTCTTTGTGGCTTGAATGGATCTAAGTGAGGTGCTGAAGCCCAGTTGTTATAAATTAAACAAACTTGTATTTTGTCTTCATGGCCCCTTTAAACTTCCAGTAAAAATCTACCACAGTTTAGAAATCAAACGATGATCTTGTTTTTTTCTTGCGCTTTGGCATTGTCTGTTTGTACAACTTAAATTCCATAAGCTGCCTCCTTCCTGCCTCTTTCGAGTGTTTGTGGGTGGCTACGGTTGCTTCATTTGGATAGGCGGATAGTTTAGTAAATTAGTAAGCTCCTTGCGTCTCTTTGCCAAGGCAGCTTGTTTCCTTCGTTCTTGCTACGCGCAAAAAGTCGAAACATGACACACTTATCCATATCTGCTCCACACCCCGTACATACCCTGGGTTTCAAGCTTGGCCGAACCCCATGCCGCCAAAAAAAAAAGTTAAAGCAGTTCCACTCAACCTGAAAGCTGTCGATATGCGGAGCAGTGATTTGCCAGAGGGGCTCTGGCGCCCTCTTTTAACTAGTTTCAGTATTATCTTGGTGTTTATACCGAAAGTATAGTCAAAAGAGGGCGCCGCAGCCCCTGAAAAGGCTGCGAGCGAAAAGGGGGACAGCGAGCGATGGGTAGCGCAAATACCAGGGAAGGGTAGAGATGTGCCGAAAAGGTTTTGGAACTATGCGCAGGAATTATGGAAACGCACGAGCCCCACAAAAGGCGGTACTATAGAAAACGAGCAGGGGCAGATGCTCAAGGGAGAGGAAGCATTGGCACAATATCATCACGGAGAAGTTCGGTAAGGTGGATGAAGAGGCCCCGCAGCGACACAGAGATGTCACGACGGGTAGGCCGCAATGTCTGGAGATAGATGAGCACAAGCCTAAACGGAAAAGAGCAGAGGAAAAGGTCCCCAAAAAATACCGCGGTAGGCATGGATGGGATACCGATGGAGTTGATTAACCAATTAGGACCGAAGAGCAACGGAAAGCTACTAGAAGCCTTCAGAACAGGGATAGAAAAGAAGGCAATTCCGACCGCGTGGCAAATGAGCAGGATGAACTTAGTGTACAAGGGCAAAGGAGACAAGACAAACCCGAGCTCGTATATGCCAGTAACCGTCACGTCAGTGCTGTACAGGTTAGCAATGCAGGCAGTGAAGTTAGAACTAGAGCAGTGGGTAGAAGAAAATTAGATATTAGGGGAACTTCAAAATGTGTTTCGAAAGGACAGAAGACTAGACGACAACTTATTTGTTGTAAGCCAATGCATAGCTAGAGGTGGCAAAGACGCAAAATCGACCTTTGTGGTTAGCTAGACAGGGAGCGGCTATGGAGTATCCTGGAGGACGAGGGAGTGGGGGCAGAATTCATTAGCTTATTCAGGCAGCTATATTGGGAGAACCAAGTGCCCATATACTCTTAGTCGCGTCCCGGATGGCGTCCTATTTGTATGCGGTGGGCAGCCTCAATACCGTGATATAAGAGGCCCTGACAGACTTCTTTTCCCTGACAAAACCTCAGGTGGTTACAGCACGCTTATATGCTGCGCCAACGACCCGTGTCACGGCTATAAACTAGTGGCCAGCCTGACGTCAGGAAATAAATAGCGAGTTTTAGCTGACCGTTTTTCACGGTCCGCTCCGCTCCGATAGCAAGCGGGAGCGCCATTGCGCATGCGTGGCGCGCTTGGCCGCGGACGGCATTGGCTCCGGTTGCGCTGAGCCTGCCGCTGATACCGGAGCGGACTTTCGAAAACGGTTAGCTAAAACTCTCTAATAAAAGGATGGGGGCAATCGTGAAGCTCCGAGCGATATGTGTGGCTTGCGGTGCATGCGCGTATTCCCCCTCACACAATGGCCCGCGACCTTCTTTTGCGGCAGCCGACGACGCGCGCCCGGCGACGCGGCGAAAGCCGAAAGACATTTTAAAAAATCGGGTGTGCACATGCGCAGTAGGAGTGGAAAAAAGTTCGCGCGTGGCGAGTTGTGGTCCGGTGACTTGTCTTTAGCGCGCGTGCGCAGTATGGAGCAATTTCAGCGCGGAGCAAGTTGGGGTCCCGCGCTTTGACTCTTGCTCTGTATAGTTCATACTCAGTTCCGAGCTTCCACACTTTCTTGACCACGTTCGCTTCCGCTGACATCAAATGTGTGCTTCGAGATCGGTGTAACAGTGGAAACAAATGCGAATGCGATGGGTTTATTAGGGCCACCGGGAACGCAAGACAAGCAGCAGCGCCATGTCAAGCCGGCTGGTGTGTGTATTACGGGCAAAGCCCGGTTGAACGCGAGCGGATAGGTAAGTCCCTGGATTTCTTTTTTTAAGTGCGAATGCACTTTATAAGCGACCCCAAACCTTCCACCGCCGGCGGCGGCGGCGGCGGCGGCGGCGGCGTCCGCAGTCCTCCTCTCCCTAGCAACGGCGTGGAGCGGAGAGGAGCGTCGGTAGCAACGGCGCGGTGACGTCACTTCACCACGTGACCGCGCTCGCTCCGCCTCCTCGCCGTGGCTGCGCGGGTGCGCGCCGCTCCCCGCACCGCTCCTCGCGCCATGACGTCATGGTATGACGTCACAGCGCGCCTCCTCTCCCCAGCAGCTGCCGCACGCCTCTCTCTCCACCGTGACGTCACGCTCTCTCCTCTCCCCCTCGCTCGGCTGCAGCTGCCGTGCGCCGCTGTCCCTCTCCCCTTGCGCTCGCCTCCTCTCTCAGCCACCTGGCTCAGCGCGCTCGGCGCGGCGTACCCCCCTATATATGCAGCGATAAACTGCCAGACCTCCGTGGGTCGGCTCGCGCGCGCTCACGGGCGAATGCCAACGGATTTTAACTTTACTCCCCCTCATAGCATCACCCCGTGCATTCGCACTTAATAATGTTCACCCTCGGGGAAATGCTTGGGAGTTTTTTTTTTTCGAGGGGTGGGGGAGCGCAGACTGCAAGAATTTGTGTTTGCAGACAATATAGCAAGGGCCACGAAATTATGCCTTTTGCGCCGTCGTAAGAAGCCCGTGCCAAAACCGTTCTCCGATGCCCGGGATCGTACTATCGCGGTCACACTTAGTGAGAACACGGGAGCGCGTGGCGCGAGTAGGGTGCCTCGATGCGAGCGCCCCCGCTTAGAGTGGTGTCAGCTTTTGAAAGGGCAGGTGCCGGCTCGGCGGCAGCGTGGCCGCCATTTTGACTCCTCCGGCCGGGCCCCGGCGCTTGGTGTGCATGTTGTTGCTCGCTCAATGCTCGTTCCCCACCAGTTTTATGCGATCGTTTCCATCACCATGCCCTTGTGCTGCGGGCCGCAGGGCAAAAATTATTCTAGAAAACGGTCCCACCCGTGGCAGCAATAAAGTTTAATCTGATCTGATCTAGGAATGGCTGAAAACTTTAGCACTTGCCCAGAGGATCGAAAAGAAGGCTTCTTTGGACAGCAAAAATCAAGCGCGACGAGCGGCATTTCACCAAAGCCTCATCCATTTGTATCGTAAGTTAACATTTATTTTTTTGAGCGCGAAGCTATTTCATCTGCCAGAAATATTTAGCGGTCATTATTTTTTATTTTATTGAATACAAAAGCACCCGTGTGGGTAATATTTGGCGCAGCTTAAAGGGCACCGAGTATTCTGATACATTCAAAAGTACTACCGAGGGTTTCAGAGTAGTGTCGTTGGGAAAGTTTCATCCTGGGTTCAGAATTTATATTTATTCGTGCACGCTCTCCACAACTTCGTCGAAACTTGCATGCCTGTTCCGAAATGAAAACGTTTGGACACAAAAGTTATGCAGTTACTGCGAAAAATGTTCAGCGTTACGATGCCGGGCCGGTTACCGCCGCATTTGTTATTGTGAAGCAGTGCTTTTTAAATGACAAGTAAAAAAAAAACAAGCCCAGGCCTATTGCGCAGTGTTTGTCGTTCTTACACGATAATTAAATTCTGCCCTAGCAGGAAATCACGACTTGGCTACAAACTTTTCATAGAAATAAATTTGTAATGCCTACTATAAAGTATCGCCCCAACGACCTTATCTTTCGTCGGCTGATTGTTTTTTTATTCGCAAACATTTTCAGAGCAAAGGTTTAAAGTATTACCCTATCAGCAGGCAAAGAACGCTCTTTATGAAACCTCGCCCCACAAACCTGATTCTTCGTCAACTGATTGTTTTTATTCGCATAAATTTTCAGTTCAAAGGTTTAAAGCATTACCCTAACAGCAGGCAAGGTCAATTGTCGCGCTCATTGAAACGGCTCACGGGAAAACGCCCATGAAATCAGATTATTAAAATTTTCCCGTGGAGCTAACCTCTCCAATTAATAAATACTTCTCTCTGTCATACACACAGCTCGTTCCTGCCGGGGATCAAGGCACCCTAGGCGCGAGTAAGGTCCCTGAAATTACTAAGGTAGCGCCATCTTTAGATCTCGCCGTCTTTCGCCCTCGGCCGCGCTCCTTTCCTCCTTCGTTTTTTTTTCCATTATCTTTTTCGCCGGCAAACGCCGCGCGCCATTGGCCAACGGCCAGTGACGTAGTACCTCGTCCCCGGCATTGTTAGTTTTTTCTTCTCTTCGGCGCCACTGTCCATTTAAATTCGCCATTTTAGGCTCAGCTGCCTCGGAGCAGGCCTTATCGAAGCCGCCAGCGTATAACAACCGATAACAACCGAAGAGTCAGCTGCTCGTTTCAAACAAGTGTTGAAACGGCGTCACTTTATGTAGCTTCGCGATGCCGAGTTGTTGTGCCTTCGGCTGCTCGAATAAGGTAAGTGCAGTCACGGCCAGCTCGGCTGTAGCAAGCTGTAATTTATCAAAGCCCACACATGAACCAATGTTAGCTGTACAGCATAAAAAGGATTCACAATTGCGCTTGTTAGCGCGCTTCTGACCTTGCAATACGGTAGTTATTATAGAACTGGGCACTACAGCTAATTGTTAGCTGAGCGCATTCTTTAACTGCGCGTTCTTTGTGCCAGCCTTTTCCAGATATGCCCGACAGGGCCTTACTCGAAGTAATTGTGAACGCCTATCGCACGAACATTGCTATGCCACGGACGCACTGCCAAAAGTACAGCCGTCATGGGCGAGGCCAACGAGGAGACGCGAGAACTTTGACCCTGACAGCAGCCTATAACGACGTGAAGGTGACATATATTTTGCAACAGCGTCAAAGCACCGGAAAATGCACGGAATAAAGATGGCATGAATGTCAGTAGCTAATGCGGGACGCACACTGAGCGCTGCCTAATTGATCTACAACTAACGCAAAAAACGCGAACGCAAAAAAGCCAGCGCAACGCTCGAACTGCCGCGAACCATGCGCAAGCCCTCTGTGCAGCGCTTGCACACCACAACTTTATCACGCAAATGCAAGAACGTAATTACTGTAGCAGAGCAATTTGAAACGTACACGTTCGATCCTTTCGCGTTCACGAACTATCCTGAACATGCCGCACACGTAAACAAACACCGCGCTGTCCGTATGCGCCAGCGGCATCCATTCCGCAAATATCCCCTTCTACACAAAAATATACAACAAAACAGCCTCACTTAGGGCGTGTTGGTAATACGGGGCTTCAGAACTACTATGTAACAGAGCAGTTTGAAACGTCCACGTTCGATCCTTTCGCGTTCAAGAACTATCCTGAGCATGCCGCACACGTTAACAAACACCGCGCTGTCCGTATGCACCCGCGGCATCCACCCCGCATATATCCCCTTCTAGACAAAAATATACGACAAAACAGCCTCACTTAATGCGTGTTGGTAAAACGGGGCTCTATCAATACTTTTAATGCTACCAAAGAGCGATTGCGGCGCGAAAACAAGAGCAAACTGCACGAAAAACTGCAGCGAGCGGCCCGAATCGTTGCGAGGGCGTCTGCTCTGAGGAAGCCAACAAACATGGCGGCCCCGCCGCAGAGTTGAAGGGACCGCGGCGCCGTGGGTGAGGGGAGAGAAAAAAGAGGAGGGCAGCGGAGAAGGAGGGGGCAGTTGGCGCTACCTTAGTAATTTTAGGGACCTTAGGCGCGAGCACGGTGTAAGAATAGTTAAGGTGGTGACACTCCGCCGTCCCCTCGGCAACCGGCGCGACCACATCGTGTTCGGAGGGCGCGGCGCCGCCGATTTCGCAATTGTAGAGGGCGCTGCGGTATGGGGGCCCAGTCGAACGGCGAGCGCGGCTTGGCTCACTGCAGCAGTTGGTGCTATGTTGTGCTTTCGTGTTGTGGCTGCGTTTAGAAGCGTGATGTTTTAAACTGAGCTGTGTGCGCTGAATCTCCTCGGCAATTGGAAAGAAGTGTTTTGTTCCCAACTGCAATTCCGGCTACAGAACGTGTGCAAAACGAGTGCCGCTTTTTAAAGCCCCGTCCGAGCATGCTCGTTCGGAAACGTGGCGCCGCGCCATTCCGAGATCGGATAGGGCGTTGCAGTCGAGTGACCATGTTTGCGCGAAGCATTTTCCGGATGAAATAGTGTGTACAAAGTACTACGTAGAATTTAAGGACAAACTGGACAACTTGGTTTTTGCGGACGACTGGGACTGTGAAGAGGTCATACGCCAGCACGGTGGTGACGTAACGGAAGTTACGGACTGCATAATCTACTATGTAACGGGGTTCATATGTAGAAAAATGCGAAAGTTCACGACATGCGAGCTTGTTTGTCGGCTTTCAGCGTTAAGGCCAACACCTCGACTGCAGCAGCTCTCACGAATGCAAAAACGAGATGAGGCCTCACACATCCCACTGTTGGCATCTTTAAACTCTTCAAGCATGCTGAGCTGCTATTTGTCGACTATGCGGACTGGAACACTGTCTACTGGGACACGATCGATGGCGTGCTCGACACGTACACGCTAACATTCCCATGCTCTGAGCACAAAGAAGAAGTGATCGCGCAGCTGCTGCATTACTACGTAAGCATGCGAATAAGGCAGCATTGTCAGCATGTCAACGGGGCTTTAAAGAAGCAGTCACAGGTGAAGAAGAAGAAGCTCGCAAAGCTCTGCTCGTCGTAGCCATCTAGCAAGTGATAAAAGCAAAGTGCAGTAGAGGTCAACAATGTGTAAAACATTATTCAAGGTCAGGATGAAAGAGTAAAGCCTAAACTTGTGTATTTAGTTAAATGTTTTCACATCTTCCGAGCGCGGATTTGAAACAGCTTCTTGCTTAATGAAAATATTTCTTGTTGCATTTTTTTTCCGAAATGTCTCACTTGGTATCGGTGATTTTTTTGCAAGTGCTTTGAATAAAGGTGTTTTTTGAGTGGAAGTCTTATTGCCATTGGAGGAGGCGTATAACAAAATATTGTGCGTTTTGAATGTGTACGAAGCACTAATATGTAAGTGTGCATACATATATGGTCACAGACACACGAGTATACGCACGCATGCAAACATACATACATACACACGCAATCCCATAACTGCCCTTTTTTGTATTCCGCAGTTACCCTGCCTGGCACGATCCTAGATGGGTTGTCTCCAGTAAATTAATTTATTTATTATTTATTGCTCCCAAGGCTGCATGACATCGGTTTCAAGAGAGACAATAACAATAGAGAATTTAGCTGTACAAGCAAAGGCAAGCAACAAGCGCAGAAAATATATTTAAGCGAAAGATTTTTTAGTGGGACCGATGGCGTCCTGTCAAAAAACATGCGATTTCTCGTAGACTGGCTGCTCGACCGAAAAGCTCTGCGATCTCTGGACACGCGGCGCGTGCGCGAAAGCGGGATTCCATTGTGTCAAAACGGCTATATGAAAATCGCGAAAAAGGACCGGCTATAGATAAGGCAATTCCGCATCGTACAGGAAGAACGAGTACAATAGTATACCTTTATCTCGTAAACCACGTATCGGCACACATTTAAATCGCTCGTAGATACGTTTACTTAGAGCGCAAAAAGTCGTTGCGTGGGTTCGTACTTCATTAGCGATTTAGGGCCTTGAAGGTTTTGCGATCTATTAGAAGCATATACACACAATTCGCCGGAAATAAGGGCAGGTGACTTGCTCTTAACGTTACACACCCGTTATGTTACCCCGGCCCATCGTTTGGGTTTACTGCATTTAGAATGACCGGTAAATTTAAATGTATACCGGCAAAACTTTTACCCTTAAGATAGTAAGGCTGTGTGCTGCAGTAAAATCATGTGCGCTTAGCCTACACGTTCGGGCAAACAACGCGCAAGCAGCCGCAACGTCTGCAGCAGCGTGGCTGGGCCCCCATACACTAGCGCCATCTAGCGGCGGTTGCGAAAAGCGGCGGAGCGCCGAACAAGATGTGGTCGCGTCGCCGGGGCGAGTGTCACCACCTAAACTATTCTTACACCGTGGGCGCGAGCTACTACTAGAGCATCCTAACGGCGCCGCGCGGAAACAGCACGCATGCGCGTTGTGAGGGTCCGGAGCACTGATCTCAGTGGTCCGGAGGGTACAGAGCTCATCGCGCGCATCGCGTCACCGGGCGGCAGAGTGTCGTCCACTGATCTCCACTTGGTGTCGTCAGTGGTGTCGTGGTGTCGTCTGCTACATGCGAGCTGCCGCGAGCACCAGATGTTGTCAGCGGCCGTGAGCCGCATTCGCAGGTATACGCAGCAATTTGTTGCTGGAAATCAAGATCAGATCGCCGTCCGTTCCTCAGATGCGCACCGCTATTCTGCCGTCTTGGCGTTCACAAGCAAAAATTTTCACCGCGAGCTGATGAATCTTTGATGCGTGACCACACTGGCTATGCGCGGCCACTGCGCGCATCGTCTGTGGGGATGTCATCTTCAAGGAAGTTTTTTTTTTGTGGGCGTAATATGTCCGAAACGCCGGTCATGGTGAAATACGTTTTACGCCAGTGAGGTCGGGATCCACGCATAAATATCTTTTGTGCGTGTTTTTACTTCATCAACAAACTTCGTTCGTCCTTGTTCCTTTCGCGCTTACTTACACGAAGCTGGCTTGGGTGTAGAAGGGAGCCGACCTCAATTAACGTCATCGAGAATATTTGGGGTCGCATGAAAGTAGAGGTGAACCGGACCCCCATATCTTCGGCCTCTGAGGACGACCTGTGGGCCGCAGTGCTCGCCGATTCGCAGCGGCTGGCAAGCGACACCTCACTTGTGACAGCGCTCTACGAGTCGCTTCCGTCAAGAATGTCTGCTGTCGTCGAAGTCAACGGCGACATGACGCACAACTAAGGGCGTAGCAACTGGTTCCTTATTATTTTTAACGGCCCAGACCACCGTATTTCATTAAAAAGCTTGAAATAAACTGTTTCCTCGGCCATTTACTTTACAGCACCTTTGTTACTGGCATTACCATGCGAAATAATTTGCGCGCTCGCGTCAGCGATAAGCCCGTCGCTGATACCTTTTCGCCTTGAAAAGCATACAAAATGTACTAACCTTCAAACAAAGTTCGTAAAGTTATGGTTCTGCCTATTGCGGAGCTCGCGGGGAAAATTCCTATCTGCAAAAAAAAAAAAAAAAAAAAAAATTCTAGACGTCTGCAATTGTTTATTGCTGCGGTTCGCGGCCACTGGCAACGTCTGCTGCTCGTTTAGCGCCGGCAGCTCGCTTGTAGCAGACGACGCGCTGCCGCCCGGTGACGCGATGCGCGCGATGAGCTCTGTACTACTATGGTCCCTAGAAATATGTGTACAGTCAAACCCGGCTATAACGAACCCGGATAGAGCGAATTATGCTATATATCGAACAAAAATATTTCAGTTACGGAAATACATGGCAAACATATCCCTTATAACGAAGTTCACATCCGATATATCGAACTCCGCGCGCGGAAAATGGCCGCCGAAATGCATGGTCTCGGAGCGGGGATTGAGATGTGGATTGGCCGCGACCACGGAGCGAGACCCGCGACTAGAACATTGCGCCTTGCACGGAGCGACGTGACGGCCGACACTTTCCGTAAGAATTTCTGACTCGTGGGACTTACGACGGAACGCGCCCAGTCAGCGAGTCCTGGCCAAGACAGCCGCATCGGTGAACTGTAGGAAGAGCTCGTCAACGTTGCCAATGATGTCGCGAGTAAAATCCGTCCGGTGCTTATAGTGAGGCGCTTTCGGCAGTCGATGTGCTCCGCCAATGCTTCTTCGATATTGGAGAACGCAGACGCCTACTGCTGCAAACAATGTTTCGTGTAGAGAATGCTATGCTAGTTGTAGCCGCCAACACGAAAGTGAAAACAAGAATCACCGCTTTTTTTTACAAAGTAGGTAGTTAAGGCGGAAACAAGCTTTACTAATTGCAATAAATGGGTTATTTTGGGTATGGTTAATGGCTACTTTACTGTGTTTTCTGCATGCGGGGATGGTGGAGTTGAGGAGGGGGGGGGATAGGGGGCTACCACGCAATGCGAACTCGTAACAATAAGCTCGTTATAGGTGGGTTCGGCTATATCGAACTATTGAATATATCGAACAAATCGCGGTGCATATTGCAGTTCGCTATAAACGGGTTTGACTGTACTACCCTCCGGACCCTCACCACGCGCATGCCTGCTGTTTCTGCGCGGCGCCGTTAGGAAGCTCTAGTAGTAGCTCGGGCCACGCGCTCCCGTGTTCCCACTAAGTTTGACCGCGATAGTACGGTAAATTTGACGGGCTTTATCGGGACGGTTCGGTTTCCAAGTGCGGCGGCGGTTTTGGGATCCAGGAGAAAAACGAAAACGCTTGCACATGTGAGGTACTTCCGTTGCCGTAATGAGTATACCGTGGTGCCGTAAAGAATTTGCATTTTTACACGCGTCCCATTGTCAAGGTCAAGCCACATAAAACCCAGTTTGAATTTTGTATTTTTCAATATTCTATGGCCACTGCTTGTCATTTTCAGTAGGCGTAGCAAAAAGTTAGGTAACGTTTTTAAATGCGAATGCATTTCTTAGTCGGGGGTTGTCGTGCTCCGTCGGCGTGCGCCTGCATTCCTCCCGCGCGAGCGCACGTGAGCGCGCGCCTCGTAGTTCTGCCTTCGTCGTCGTCGTCGTCGTAAATGCGAATGCATTTCTTAGTCGGGGGTTGTCGTGCTCCGTCGGCGTGCGCCCGCAGGTGTTATCTCTCCGCGCTCCTCCTCGCCCCTAGCAACAGCAGTGGCGCGCCTAGCAACCGGAGCAGGTGGTAGCTCGGGCGGGAGTAGCGGAGGGCAAGGGGAGAGGAGGAGCGCGCACGGGCGTGTGAGGACGCTCGCATCGCGGAGCTCGGGCGGAGTAGCGGAGAGTGAGTGGAGAGGAGGAGCGCGCTCGGGCGTGTGAGGGCGCTCGCATCGCGGAGCTCGTCGGGAGAGAGAGCTCGCGCGCAGGGCGGGCGTGTTGCGCGGGTCTCTCTCTCCTCTCCGCGTACCCTCTCTCCGCTCGCTGCGCTCGGAAAATGTATATAAATGCAGTGGAGCGCACGCCTCTCTCCGTTACTGCTTGCCCCAGCGCACTCATCGGTGCACCCAATGCATTCGCATTTCCGCACTATCCCCTTCGGGGAGGTGGGTTTTTTTTTTCGTAACTAGGTTATCGCGTCGTCATTTCGGCTAGTGAATTTTCTGGCACGTTGAGTAGTCTGGATCCTGTGGCGATTTGGAAACTTCCTTACGGTGCGTTGAAGTGGTAAAGTTTTCACATGAAGCAACATTCATTAGTAACACCAGCCCCCATATTGTTATGTTTGGCACGGCTGCCGTCTGTCTGGAGTGTCAACTCGCAGTTTGAAGAAACATGATAGCATTGACAGCGCAAACGCGGCGCGGCGCCGGCGTAGAGGTTGCTCAAAGCGGTGGCTTCTAATGTTGTTACACAGCCTTCGATAAAGGCGTCATACAGGAGGCTATGGTTGTTACAGATGCGCTGGCTGTTGCTCGGTGCGCGCAGTTTAGCAAAATATATTGCTAGCAGTTTTATTCGATCTTTCATAAAATGTTTTGCGCCATACAATTGGTGAAAATTATTTCATAAGAAGAAACTTACCCTCCGCGTGTAACAGCGAACAGAGTTTTTTTACGACGTCCAATTGAGGTGCTGGCGTCAAAAAGAATTTTGGCAAAGTTTTCTCGCACGCCTTTGCACTGAAAAAGCGCTCAGCCTTTCTATGTATATGAAGAAAACGTCCTTTTGGCGAGCGTTTGAATCTAAAGCAGTAAGAAAGAAATAATTGCACAAACTACAGCGATGCACTTGCCTGATTTATGATATTTTCACATATCTGCTAAGGCGTTGGTGATACTTCTTCTGTGCCCCTTCAGGATATATTGTTTTACCGCCGTTAAATAACGCCACAATTTTGTACCTGGTCACTTTTTCAATTGCCGTTTCTTTTCTTCACGCAGTGCCAACACAACAGAATGCTACCTGTAACTCAAGGTTTTTGAAATGTTTACAACGCTGTTTCCATTCCAGTGCGACGAAATTCCGGAAGCAGCATCTCCCGGGCCAAAGATTGCTGCGGGGATTCTACAAAGGCCTTCTACATCATCGGAAGTGGTGTACATGGATCATAATTGAAGCCCGGAGAAAGTACTTTTTTTGTTTGGTAATATATTACATGAGGACATGAGATACCCGTCAGCTTTAGGCCAAACGTTGGGCGTTATACAGTCAGCAGCCTGCAAAAAAGATGAGTTTCCTCCCTGTCCAGCAAGCTGCTGAAAATTCCATAAATGAAAGCAATAATTTTATTTTGACAGGTCCTTATTTGCTCTTTCACAAAAGAATATTTTCATTGGTGTGTTCCATAAAGGCAATCTGCTAATACTTGTATTTGTTATTTTAGTATAAGTATTTCGTGTTCATATCTGTATTTTTGATATCAAATAAAAAGAAACCATCGTTCCTTCGACATGGTGTCATCCATGTAATTTTCATCTCACACTTGTGCATGCTCATGAATTCGAGAATGACAATATAGTAAAAATTCACATACAAAACTCAGCTCTCTGTTCATGTCCCAAGCTTGTATGAGTAGACTATCACTTCAAGATCCGGATAGGTTTAAGGTATACAGATACTTGCTTTACAGCTTTGATTGCAGCATTGCATTATAAATATGGGAGTTTTTTTTAAATTCGTGGTATGTGCATTGAGGCCTGATAGATCAGGTGGCAAAACACTGAGATTATAAAGGTAAAACCTCATTGCATGACAACTGAGGTCATGAAGATGTTCCAGAAGTGCACAAATCACATATGTGTCAGTGCAATTGCAGCCATTGTAACCCATTTATTGGTGGCATTGTTTTATACGGTCTAAACTTCAGATCCACAAGTTTGCGTTCATGACCAAGTGCTACGGTTTTGGTGGACGGCCTTGAAAATGTTGAAAATGCTGAACCGAAACTTGCGCTTCCACGTCCAATAATATAACTCGTTAATAACGGAAGCACGAATGAAATGAGGCCACTAAAAAAATTAGAGAAATTAAGAGAATTGTCTGCTAGTGCCCAGCATTCTTCTGCCGCTTCTCTTGAGTGTGAGTCTTTTAGAGCCAAATTTCTCTCCATCCAATTACCACCATTTACCCTATTATAACTATCACAGGTGTTACTTGCGCCAAATCTGCATTTTTTTTAAAAAATGAAGGGCGTTACACGGCTCACCATTTTCCATGTTTTATATGTTTCTTGGTTTTTAGTTTATCAAAATTATGTTCGGCCAATTATGTTGATCTACGCTATGATAACGATTACAAGTGGAATTTCCGCAAAATCTGCATCATTCTGGAAATGCAGGGCGTTATACTGTTTGCCAGTTTCCGTCATTTTTTATATTTTCTTAATTTTTGGTTTTTCAAAATTTGGTTTTTGACCAATGATCTTTATTTACGATATTATAACGATTAAAGGTGGAACTTCCGCGAAAACTGCATTTTTCTGGAAATGCAGGGCGTTACAAGTTACACGGCCGAGCGCCTATTCAGTCTGCGCGAGGAAACGCCAAGATGGTCTTTGTGTGCTCGCGATCATCAATTCTGCAGGCGTCGCGACACAATGTTATATAGAGTGAGTAATTTATTATTGGTTCATTACATTACCAGAGACGTAATTTACTACCGCCCCCTGTTACAAAAATAAAGGTGAAGGCATGTAACCGCACCATCAGAAGAGTTACGACGAGCAGAAAAAATTCAGTACACCATTTCATGCTTGGGGCCCTATTCTCGACTGCACAAATTGCCGGCATTTCGCCCATGTTGTTTTGCGTAAGCACGACGTAAGCAATCAGTGAAGTGCTGCACCTACAGCTATGACGCCATGCAGTGTAATTTGACGAGTCACCCATAAAGATTGCTACCAAGGTATCAAATATTGTGCAAGAAAGATATAAAAACACTTGACATGAACTACAAAAATTAAGACGGTAGCTAAGACTGACAAGAAAAACACATTTCTGGAGGTCAAATTTGGCGCCAACACCACAAGGCGATCGAGTAACGTTGATCCAAAAGCGAGCGAAAGGCGGATGTCGAGCTAAAGAACATCTCACAATTTTGTACCGTATCTATTTATTTCTTTCAATCGCTTTTAGTAACATAGCTGGGCTCTCTGCTTCAATGCAAGCTTTGTTGCGTTATCACCTTCTATGCCCACCGCCACCACGCCATCGTCTGCTGCTATCTTACAAGTTTATGGCGTGATCACAGAAAAAGACGGCCGCGACCATCGCTTCTATGACACATAAGAGCAGCGAAGCGCTTCGCCTGATAACCACGGAGCGCACCGATGTCACCGATTCACTCATTCGTCAAGCCCGACTTCAATCAGCGCTGTAATGAACCAAATAGTCACTTTTCTTTGTTATTTTTCTCTTGAGTTCGATCATGTGACCCAACAGCTTACTAGGACGAGTGTGGACAAATGCCATGCATTGGGTTCTCTTTGTCATGGAGAGGTTTGTACTGCCTTCTTATGTTGTGGTTACGCCAAACAAATAATTTTTATTTTATTGCCAAATATAAAAGCAAAATACTGCACGTTATTTGTATGCTCCATGATCGCTGACTTGGAAGCAATTGAAACTATAATTTGTTTCGGTAAGAAACATGCTTTAAACGGCGCGCATGCGAAACTGCGCCTGCTGCAAATTGCCGCAGATTTCGCGGCGTCGTAAGCCGGGGCAATTTTTTGCCCTATTTTGCTTGTATTTTGCGACAAAAGCAACCGCCATTTTCATGCTGTTATGTAGCATTACGTCACTTTTACGCAGGCTGAAGTTGCCAATGCATGACGCCAACTGCTTAAATTACGTCACGCATTCTCAGCCAATCACAGAAGGGGTGTGTATTACAAGCAGTATTGTTGTTGAATAGCAAAGACAGGATTACGTTGTCATGTCCGCTGCATTTAGTCTGGTTTTTCATTGCCGGCCAAGAATTATGCGCCTTTAGTAACGAGAATAAGGCAAACTTTAGAACTGGTATCCGTAAACGACATCAAACGTCAAAATGACGACAGCACACACAACCACTTTGTCAACCGGAAGAACGTGACCAAAATTGAAAGCCAATCAGAAAAGACTTCCGGAAAATTGCCTGAATTGCCGGAAATTTGTGCAGTCGAGAATAGGGCCCTTGGTATACTTGCCACTCGTGATTAGACAGCTTTTACGTTCAGCACGACAGTGTGCCTTACGTGCTAGTTATTTGCATGCATTGTCATAGGTCGCACTTTCCGCCAATGGCCAAGAATACTTTTGGTAACAAGGCCGAAGAACTGTTATCAATTCCGTTTGCATCGATAGAATAAATCACCGCACGGTGCATCATACTGTTGAAACGGGCACGCAGCATGAAAAAAGGTTTCCGCTCGTACCAATGTACTTAAAGCCCCCCAAACCATAGTATTATGCCTCTTTTGTAGAGTGATTCAAAAACGGCGGTTTAAAGAAAGTCACTCGCCGCCGAATTATTTAAAACTCCTGCTTGACGCGCAACAGCATGCAGAATACTTATAAGCCCATGTTTGCACTCCCCCAGCAACCCGTGGGTGGTGGCGCAGTGGTTATGGTGCCCGCATCTTCATGTCTTGTAGTAGACCCAGGTTCGATTCTCCGTAGGGTTGCGTGTATGTGCCTATGTGCACTTTGTGTGTCTCGTACGATGTAACATGTGTTAGAACATTCTTCACGGGATGCTGACGTTGGCTTCGCAATGCGAGCGAAAAAAAAAAAACGGATAAACTCAATTCTGGCCGAGTGCCTGGTTTTTTTTTTGTGTGTGTGAAAAGAAACAAGGCCGCTTATTTGAGGGGCCGTATGATTTGGGGGCCGCTTCGTAAGCGGGAATAGATTAGCATAACGGGCAGTGTAGAAATATTACGGCGAGTGGCCTGCCGAACACACGGCCTGGCGTTTAGGTGGCCCGCTGGTTAGGCGGCCCTTATGGGCCGCTTGTGCGCGAGGCCGCCTGAACCGCCGCTTTATAAGCGGCTTTAAAATGACGCGGCGGCCCGCCTGCATGCGGGTCGTATAACCAGGAATTGACTAAGAGTGTAGTGTGGGAGAGGATAACATACAATAGGCCTGTATACACCTACAAGGGTTTGAAACAAGGATGTCCTGTCTCTCCACTGCTGTTCATGATCTACATGGCCGGGTTAGAAAGGAAGCTAGAGGTCAGTACGCTGGGGTTCGACTTATCATACATGAAAAACGGGCAGGTGGTGGAACAAAAGGTTCCAGGACTAATGTATGCAAGCGACATATTGTTGATGGCGCACAACCGGAAAATTATGCAGTGCTTGATGTTTATATGTAATGAAGAAGCGACATACCTAGGATCCTTTAGCAAAGAAAAATCGGGGATCATGGTCTTTAACAACGGCGCGGAGCACAAAACAGCATCAGTGCAACAAGTAGAAATACCACGGGTGAATGGGTATAAATATTTAAGAGTATGGCTCAACGACAGAGAAGATTGCACGCACGCGCATCACGCTCACCTTAAGACGAAAGGAAGATGGAACGCGGCTATAATGTAGCATATAGCCCTCTGGGGTTACAACAAATACGAGGTGGTAAGGGGGGTCTGGAAAGGGGTCATGGTACCAGGATTAACTTTCGCAAATTTGGTTCTGGGAATGAAGCCAGAGACCCAAGCGGGCCTGGAGGTAAATAAGAGGGCGGTAGGCAGATTGGCCCTATAGGGGCCCACAGCAAAGCTACAAATGAAGCGGTACAGGGGGATATGGGCTGGTCCTCTTTCGAAGCGAGGGAGGTGCAGAGCAAGATAAAGTTTGAGGAGTGACTTCGTGACACGGATGACGAAAAACGGGCCGCGAGGGTGTTTAAGTACCTGTATATGAGGAGCATCGACACGCGGTGGAGACGGAGGACCAGACAGCTGACCAAGTGGTACGGAAAGCCGGTAGGGGAAAGTGGGGTTTACACAACAGTTAAAAAGCAGGTAAAGGCATCAGAGACGACAAAGTGGGCACAGAGAATGGAAGCGAAAAAAACCCAGGAGACTTATAGGACAGAGAAACTAGAAATGAGGAAGGGGAAGGAAGTTTCTATGGCAATACGAGAGGTAGTGCATTGCTCTTCGAAGCACGGGCGGGGTGCCTGAGAACCCGGGCATGTGCATCTACAGGCAGCAGGATGAAAGATGTTCATGCTGCGGCAGTGATCGGGAAACTATAGACCATATTGTCAGGGGCTGAACAGAGATGCGACCACCGCGGGGTGAGGGGGAAACGACGCTGGCGGAGGCTTTGGGATTTGGGGCGAGGGGGACCTTAACTTTAAGGCAACAGAGGTGACGAAGAGGCGGTGGAGTGGTGGTGGAAGAAAAGTAGGGAAGGGATGGGTACGAAAGTGGAGTAATCATACGGATGTGAATTTAGAACAGCGGGGAGAGAAAAAGGGGGTGGGAGCGATGAGAGTTTAAAAGAGGGGTGAGGGGGAGATGGGGGAAGAAGGAAATCTATTAGGTTAGCTAGGAGTAGAGCAAGTAAGCGTAATAAAACAGGCAAGTCGGTTCTGACAACCGACGCCCCGATTCAAAGGGAGAGCCACCAATCATCATCATCATCATAGGCTGACGCGACCTCCGCAGGGCGATGGGGAAACGACGCAGGCGGAGGCATTGGAATTTGGGGTGAGGAGGAGCCGCAACTTCGGGGTCATAGAGGCGACGAAGAGGCGGCTGGAATGGGGTGGAGGAAAAGCGGGGAAAAGATTGGTACGGAGGGGGAGTTTACGGATCATACGGATGAGAATTTGGAACAGTGAGGGGAAGAAAAAAGGGACGGGAGCGATGGGAGTTTAACACAGGGGGGGGGGGAGCTGGGGGGGGGGGGCAAATTTATCAGGTTAGCTAAGAGTAGGCGTAATAAAACCGGCAAGCCGGTTGCTGACAACCGACGTTCCGATTCAAAGGGAGAGCCACCAATCATCATCATCATCAGGCCTGTAAAGAGCCACTGGATTGAGTTTGCTTTAATTTGGGCTAATCAATGCGTTCATTTAAATTCAAAGGGAGAGCCACTAATCATCATCACCATCACGCCTGTAAAGAGTCACTGGATTGAGTTTGCTTTAATTTGGGGTTATTAATGCGTTCATTTACGATGTTATTCCTAATTTACATTATTTGTGTATTTATTCGCGGCCTAGCAACGGCAGCCTCTGTAGCAACGGAGCAGCGCGATCACCCCCAACACTTTGCATGTGAGTAGTGTGTGCCTCTGTGGCGCAGTGGCATGGACATCTGCTTCGTAACGCGAGGGACCCAGGTTTTATCCCGACCAGGTAAAGCGGTTACCGTTTCAAAGCTTCTGTTACGGTGCGTGACGCTGGGACTACGGCGTCTAGTCTAGCTACGACCTCCGGACGAGCTACGACAAGCTGGACCCTAAACGGCTTCGCACTTAATAAAGATCGTTTCGCCCACCCCAGTCAGGCCCGCCCGCCTTGCTGGGGGCGGAATTTACGCGGGCTCCATCGGCTAGCAATAGGCATGCGGTCGATCAGCGACATCCACCTTGCAGGCAGGAAATTTTGTGAACGGGCCAACTGGCCGAACGGGAGAATATCCCCCTGATAGTCATGACTGTTGTTGCAAAAGGCAACTTCTCAACATCAGCAGCGCCCAAACCGACGGCCGTATATACCGTCCACTCACAGGGCGCATAGATGTAAGCGCCAATGGAGAGGTGTTGATCTTTCCCTTGAGTCAAGAACGAGGTTGGTGTGAAATACATCCTATGACCATTCGTAAAAATATCGCGAATATATCCCCAATTGCTGGTGCTTGAAGGAAGGTATACTGAACTGCAGGGTTCAGAGTCCAACGTACGAGGCCTGATGCGATACACTTCAGCGATCGCATTTATGTATGCACCCCGAAATGAGTGGACACAGAGACCGACACTATGTCGTTCGCTGTTGCGTCCCCGTCTCTCGTGCTACATTCATAATGGATTCCAATATGCCCAGTTTCGTGCTTTGCTGCATGCAAATGTGATACTAGAATGTAGCGGAAATATTCCGCGAAAGGTCACAGCGCGGAGTACGTTAGGACAGTAGTATGTATTCCTCTAAAGTGCTACAGTGGAGCTGCCGGGGTTTCAAACGGCCGCCCCAAAATTGAAAAGTAAAATACCCCCAAGCCGTCCTATCATTCTTCTGCTACAGGAAACCAAGTGCCCCACAACCATAAGTGGTTATACCACTTTCGCAGATACCGCAACAGTGTGCAAAGGCACCAGGGGCAACCCCTATAGGAGAGCCGTTCTGTTGAGATCGGACCTAAGCTGCTCTCACTTGGCGATTACTGTGCACACTTCACAGGATTACGAGGCAGTGATAGTTATGGTGCAGCTACCCACCGGAAATAAACTTATCTTAGCGTCTCTGTACTATCGCCCTGTATCAAGCGCGCAGGGCAGGGTTAATTTTATGTGGATTCGGCATATCGCAAGAAGTATCCCAACATACCGATTCTAATTTGTGGTGATTTTAATGCGCAAAGCACAGTCTGGGGCTACTCCCGGTCAAATAAGGGCGGTGTAGCTCTGGAAGCTGCAGCCGAGGACTCCGGCCTTCACGTGGTCAATGATATTGCCGCGAACCATGTATGGGTTTGTTTATTTGTGGTTTGTTTTAAATGCGACTGCATTTATTAGCCGGGGGTTGTCTTGCTCCGTTGGCCGGCGTGCGCCTGCATTCCTCCAGCGCGAGCGCACGTGAGCGCGCGCCTCGTAGTTCTGCCTTCGTCGTCGTCGTCGTCGTAAATGCGAATGCATTTCTTAGTCGGGGGTTGTCGTGCTCCATCGGCGTGTCGCCCGCAGGTGTTATCTTTCCGCCGAGCCGGTGGTGTGGACGTGTTCGTCAAGCGCTACTTGCCCTTCAGCGAATATCTGCGACAACAACGACAGGCGTCACTCCTCGTCCTCGATCGCAGTGTCTGCCCGAGTGCTACTGCTGTGGCTGATGACGTCGTCAACGAGTACTACTTTGCTCGAAGCGGCAAGGACGGCGAGTACTGCGGTGTTAGTCTCGTATCTAACGTGTATGGGAACTTGATATCGCACGCCGTTTCCACGTTTCCCGTTCGAGACACGTCTCCGTACAAGGACTTGTACACCCTTGCCTACACCGGAGACGGAGTCTTTGTGGTGACCGTGTACCTCGCGCCCAACCTCGCTCGAGACGCCGTCGCCGCGCAGCTGGACGCGGCTATGGAAAGTGTGCGCGTGCGCTCCAAACCCTCTGACCCCATATATTCTTGGTTGGCGACTTCAACGTTGACGTGCGCAAGAAGAGTGGCGAGTGGCTGGTCGAGTACATGCAGACCAGGCACTCTATGCATTGTCTCTCTGCCGGCTTCGACACGTGCCCCACTACCATTCACGGGAGTTGCATTGATCTGGTCTTTACGCGAAACTGTGACGCGCGTATGCTTCTCAAAGACCCATTGACCGTGCACTTTAGCGATCACAAGGTAGTGATTGTGGCCGTCAGGTACAACGATAACACAAACAGGTGCTGATGAATAAATGATTACGTTCACACTCTCGTCATTAATTACGCCATTACTCGCAACACACTCACCGGTGCACCCAATGCATTCGCAGTTCTGCACGATTCCCTTCGGGGAGGTGCGGGGGAATTTTTTTTACTGCCCGGCCACGCCCGGCTCTGTTATCTGTGCCCCAAGTGAAGCGCGTCTTCCATTCTTTATTTTTATGCCGCACGGGCTATCTCATTCAGATAAGCAGACTGTTTCGTTTTAACGTCACTAGCCCAGAATAATCTTCTCTGATCTACAATGTTCTGGATGTAAATCGACGGTTCCAAAAACACTCGCGCTAAAGATAAAAGCCTGCAGAGCAGACGCCGCGGCATTCGAATCGCCCGAGCTCGCCTGCACACGTCACTTTGGTGACTGCTGCTTCGCCGCCTGTGTTAGGGGAGCACAAGTTTGTTGTGTTGTGTAATGTAGTTCTGTTCACGCCACCAGGTGGCGCACAATGCTAAGGTGGCCAATTTCCAGTATCATCATCAGTAACCGCAAGCCCGGTTATAAATAGGATGTAACAAGAATAAAGGCTCCCTTTTACGTGGGTACGAGGTAGCGTCTGCGTCTCTCTGCCACGTATGGTGACTCGGTGGGCGGCGGATACAACATAATGGCGACGAGGTAACCCTTTTCGTCTGCGGGCGGAACGCCACGTCACTACTCAAGTACGGCATACTGCAATCTTCTTCAATGGCACTGACGCCGCCGCCGCCGTTTCTACCGACACCGGGAAAGCCCGCCATACCGTGGACGCAATGGCGTCAGATGTTCGAGAACTACCTCGCAGCGTCGGCAAGCGACGCGTACCTGCCAGCACGCCGCAAGGTGCTCTTTCTACATTGCCTGGGGGTCGAGGGACAACGAATCTGCTACACGCTACCAGACAAGCAACCTACGGAGGACGACGACGAATTCAAGACTGCTCTACAGACGCTCGGGGCCTACTACGCAGCAAGTACTAACGTTGTCAATGAAGACCAGCGGTTTGGTCAACGCGTTCAGTTGCCGGGTGAGAGCGCGGACATGTTCGTTTCTTCGCTGCGAGAACTTTCACTTTCCTGCGCCTTTAATGACAGGGCCGACGAGTTCATACGCGACCAACTCGTCGCCAAGAAGAGCAACACCGTACTTCGGGAACGGCTACTTTTGGAAGGCTCCTCATTGACGTTGGACAGGGCCCTCTCAATTGCTCGAAGTATCGAAGAAGCTGCAAAATATTCCAAGGAGTTGGCATCAGCTAGCCCTGCAGGGTACGTGCAAAAAGTGGATAAGCGTTTGGCGCCAGGGCCAGCCGAACGTGCCTTGTC
The DNA here is from genome assembly GCF_048455015.1 of Haemaphysalis longicornis. Taxonomy (NCBI): domain Eukaryota; kingdom Metazoa; phylum Arthropoda; class Arachnida; order Ixodida; family Ixodidae; genus Haemaphysalis; species Haemaphysalis longicornis. Next base: position 231,143,559 of record NW_027526203.1, on the reverse strand, counting down.
GGAACAAAATAGTAGGACTTGCTTTCGCTGCGGCTCTGCGAAACACTTAGCCAATTCTAGTATTTGCAAAGCAAGGAACAAGACCTGCAAAAACTGTGGCAAGGTAGGCCATTTCGAGAGAGTCTGTCGTAGCGAGGAGCGTAGCAAGGAGTCCCTCGCTGTTCAAGAAGTCCAGCACTGCGATCCAACAGCTCTCAGCGTACTGCAACTTAACGGGGAACAGAGCATCGGAGTGCGCATACAAGTACAGGTTCAAGAAACTCTCGTTGATTTCCTCGTGGACACGGGTTCTGCAGTTTCAATTCTTGCTGCTGACACGTACAGCAAACTGAGGCCTCCACCACCACTCCAGCCAACATCGGCAACATTGCTCGATTTTTCACGCAGTAAAATCAACATTCAAGGATGCTTCGCCACTCCAGTCCGGTATCGGAACCGGCATGCTCAACTCCTTTTCTACGTGGTACCACAAGGCACAAATCTCCTGGGCATCGACGCCATCAACATACTGCAACTACAGATAAATGTTACGTCACTGAGCTGCTTCCACACTTCTTGTAAACCGGAAGGGCTCCCTCCTGATCTGCTATCTCAGTTCTCTGACATGTTTGACGGGAATTTGGGTCTTGCAAAGGGCTTCGTGCATAAAGTCAAGATACGCAAGGATGTTGCTCCTGTAAGCGCTAAACTACGACGCTTGCCGTTTGCGGTGAAGGAATCTGTGGAAGCTGAACTGAATCGGCTAGAACAGGCAGATGTGATTGAGAAAATTGACAGTTACCCTTGGGTCTCCCCAATAGTTGTAACGAAGAAAAAGAATGGGAAAATTAGGATATGTGTAGACCTGCGGGAACCTAACAAAGCAATTTTTGTGGACTCCTTTCCCCTGCCCCACACCGAAGAGTTGCTACACAAGCTGCATGGTGCAAAGTTCTTTTCAAGACTGGATTTGGCCTCGGCCTATCATCAATTGACTCTTAGCCCAGACAGCAGGGACCTGACTGCTTTCATCACAGAGCATGGGCTGTACAGGTACAAGCGTGTGGTATCCACCACACATTCTCGGCAGTCTATCATCCACAGTCAAATGGACAAGTGGAACGGTTTAATCGTGTGTTAAAGGACTACGTTCAGGTGTGTCTGGAGGAACACCGCCCACTAAAGGAGGCTGTCACAGAGTACCTTGGGATCTACCGCTGCAACCCGCATGCAAGTACGGGTCAAAAACCCGCTGTTCTCCTACACGGCCGTCACCCAAGGACCAGACTCGATCTCACTCCAGGATCGACTGGAAGTGTTCCTGAGGTCGGAGGCGTGGAGCTTCAAGCCGTCAAGCAAAGGGTAACTAGGAAACAGCTTGCAAGCAAGCACTATACGGATCGACGTCGTGCAGTCAAACATTCGTCATTGAGCGCAGGACAAGCAGTTCGGATTAAGCTACCGGGACATGTGCCAAAGGGTTCCCCATTGTATTCACGTCCTTTCGCCGTGGTTCGGCGCCAACATGAGGACACGTACGAGCTGAGCGACGGTCGCGTTTGGAATCGTGAGCGGCTGATTCCATACACTGCAGCCTGGAATCCTGCGACAGAGGCAACCTGCGTTTCCCCTGGGACTCCCGGCTCCACCGCAGCACAGCCCCCGAGTGCCCAGACGTTCCAGCCACTTACTACCCCGGCCAGCACCGACAGAACGGCAGTTCCAACTTCAACTGCAAGTACTGGTGTGCCGAGTGTTGATGTCACGGACATGAGTGTACCAAGGAACGTGTCGAGAGGGACTGAGACAAGTGCTGAAAGTGAGGCTCCACGGCGATCCACCAGAGGTAGACGCAAGCCTGCGTGGCTGGCTGAATATGACTTATGAGAAAATGCAGTGACTGTGCGTGCCCCTTTTTGGGAGGAGGGGATGTTGTGTTGTGTAATGTAGTTCTGTTCATGCCACCAGGTGGCGCACAATGCTAAGGTGGCCAGTTTCCATTATCATCATCAGTAACCGCAAGCCCGTATATAACTAGGATGTAACAAGAATAAAGGCTCTCTTTTCTGTGGGTACGAGGTAGCGTCTGCGTCTCTCTGCCACGTATGGTGACTCGGTGGGCGGCGGATACAACAAAGTTCGCTTCAATAAACGTGTTTTCTTTGAAGGCAACTGCGTCGTCTTTGGTCACGTGACATCTGGTAAAGGTACGGGGTAAATGCACCTTACGCCCTCGTCTAGCCGACAAGCAAGTCCCACTCGTGCCAGCCGCCGACAGCAAGGTCTTCAGCCGGAGTTTGGACTGCTTCCGGATAAAGTGAAGAATGAATGAATTCTGAAGTTTATTGGCGCAGCAGCCAAATTTGGCTATAATGCGCCAGACACAAGGTAATCTATTTTGAACACACTAGCTAAAAGGCTTATGTAAAAATCATGTAAAGTGGTAAAATCAGAGTTTCTGTAAAAGCTTGAATGCACTCAAAAATTTAAAAACCGCTCATGTAAAAATGACGTAACATGGTAAAATCAAAGTTTCTCTAAAAGCTTGATGGCACTCAAAAATTTAAAAACCTTTTCCAGGGGAACCAGGGGTTCATCACCTAGCAGTAAAACAGGGTGCAATGGAATGCGAAATGTATAAAAATTGAAAAAAATTTACGACGCTTGTTTTCGTAACTAGGACACTCGATAAGTATGTGTATTACTGTAAGGCGGTTCCCACATTGCGCACATTCTGGAGGGTCTTCTCCCAGAAATAGGAAGTTGTGGGTCAAGCGCATGTGCCCAATTCTTAGGCGACATAACACCACCTCTACAAATCTTTCTTTATGTCTGCAGCTCTGCCACTCTCTCAGGTGCGGCTTCACAAGGTGGAGCTTGTTTTCATTGAGTTCTGTCGATTCAGACTGCCACTTTTTCGTTGCTGATAATTTTAGTATCCGTCTGTAATCCTGGTAGGGTAAACGAGTTTCTGTTACCTGGAGCTCTTTTGTCTGGGCTGCGAGGGCAGCTGCCTTTTCATTGCCGTCAATTCCTACATGACTCGGTACCCAACAGAAGCTCACGTCTAAGTGATGTTTGCTACAGTCCATCAGTTGGTTAAGCACTTGTTGGACCAGCGGATTTTTGGTTTTGTTTCCTGAACACAGGGCTGCTAGTGCGCTGAGAGAGTCAGAGAAGATGATTGACTGCGGTGTCCTTTCGGTGCATACTTTGTTTAAAACGAGCTGTATGGCATGCAGTTCGGCAGTGAAGATACTAGCGTCAGGTCTGAGCCGTTGGCATTCTTCGTAATTAGGTCCAATTGCATCTGCTCCCACATGTCTTTCTCCTTTAGAACCATCTGTGAAGTAAGTAGCACATCCGGCATACCTGAACTTGATATCTAAGAACTCTTGTTGCAGTAGTTCCTTTGGAGTGTTGTGCTTATTGTACTTCAGCAAGGAAAAGTCACATTGTGGCTTGCGGTATTCCCATGGAGCATAACCGGTTCTGTGGGTAACCAGCATGGTATCATCTTCATAAAAGTCAATGGCTTCATTAAGAATGCGGTACCTGAAAAACATGGTAGGAATAGTCCGAGGCTTGTTGGTAAAGATAGTTCCAAAGCGAGGTTTCAAAAATAGCTGTCGACAAGGGTGAGTGGTGCAGGAAAGGATCCTCATTATGTACATGATGAAAGTAGAAAACACTGCGCGTAAAAGACAGGACCGTGACAAGTAGACAGGACAAGCGCGGTCCTGTCTACTTGTCACGGTCCTGTCTTTTACGCGCAGTTTTTTCTACTTTCATGATGATGCACCAACTAGCCCAACAACATGCTGTACTAATGTCATTATGTACATGTTTCCAAGGAGTACTCTCCGTTTGTTAAGTGACCATTGATTGGTTTCTGTATACAGGCTTTGTACCGGAGATGTCCGGAAAGCTCCGGTGCTTATTCTCACTCCTGAGTGGTGAATGGGGTCGAGAGCTTTGAGTACAGATTCGCGAGCAGATCCATAAATAAAGCAGCCATAATCCAACTGGGAACGGATTAGACTGTTGTACACCCGCAAAAGGCAGGTACGATCTGAGCCCCAGGTTTTATAGGATAAATGCTTTAAGACGCTCATTGATTTCAGACATTTTTGTTTTAAATAATTAACATGGCTTTTAAATGTTAACTTGTGGTCAAATATTAAACCAAGAAATTTGTGCTCAGTTCGAACAGGGATTTGGGCCGATTTAATGTGCAGCTGAGGGTTTAACACAATTCCTCGGTACAGATTGAAAGGCACACAGGCTGTTTTTTCTGCACAAAAGTTGTATCCATTTTCCTCAGCCCACTGCACTAGACGGTTGATGCCAATTTGCAGTTGTCTTTCGCAGGATGCTAAGTTGCACGAGGAAAAGCTGATCTGAATATCGTCCGCATAAAGCAAACACATCAAAGATTTTGGTATTACACGCGCAACTGAGTTTAGCTTGATTAGGAACAAGGTAACACTAAGAACACCTGCCTGAGGTACGCCATTTTCCTGAGTGTACACATCCGATAATACTGTTCCAAATTTCACTCGAAAGGAGCGATTGGAAAGGTAATTTTTCAGCATTCCAAGCATTCTGCCTTTTACACCATAACCATGCAGATCTAGCATTATATCATGTTTCCATGTGGTGTCATAAGCCTTCGACAAGTCGAAAAAAAATCCCCCCGGACCTCCCCGAAGGGAATCGTGCAGAAATGCGAATGCATTGGGTGCACCGATGAGTGTGTTGCGAGTAATGGCGTAATTAATGACGAGAGTGTGAACGTAATCATTTATTCATCAGCACCTGTTTGTGTTATCATTGTACCTGACGGCCACAATCACTGCCTTGTGATCGCTAAAGTGCCCGGTCAAAGGGTCTTTGAGAAGCATACGCGCGTCACAGTTTCGCGTAAAGACCAGATCAAAGCAACTCCCGTGAATGGTAGTGAGGCACGTGTCGAAGCCGGCAGAGGCAATGCATAGAGTGCCTGGTCTGCATGTACTCGACCAGCCACTCGCCACTCTTCTTGCGCACGTCAACGTTGAAGTCGCCAACCAAGAATATATGGGGTCAGAGGGTTTGGAGCGCACGCGCACACTTTCCATAGCCGCGTCCAGCTGCGCGGCGACGGCGTCTCGAGCGAGGTTGGGCGCGAGGTACACGGTCACCACAAAGACTCCGTCTCCGGTGTAGGCAAGGGTGTACAAGTCCTTGTACGGAGACGTGTCTCGAACGGGAAACGTGGAAACGGCGTGCGATATCAAGTTCCCATACACGTTAGACACGAGACTAACACCGCAGTACTCGCCGTCCCTGCCGCTTCGAGCAAAGTAGTACTCGTTGACGGCGTCATCAGCCACAGCAGTAGCACTCGGGCAGACACTGCGATCGAGGACGAGGAGTGATGCCTGTCGTTGTTGTCGCAGTTATTCGCTGAAGGGCAAGTAGCGCTTGACGAACACGTCCACGCCACCGGCTCGGCGGAGAGATAACACCTGCGGACGCACGCCGACGAAGCACGACAACCGCCGACTAAGAAATGCATTCGCATTTACGACGACGACGATGACGAAGGCAGAACTACGAGGCGCGCGCTCACGTGCGCTCGCGCTGGAGGAATGCAGGCGCACGCCGGCCAACGGAGCAAGACAACCCCCCGGCTAATAAATGCATTCGCATTTAAAATACGGAGACACAGTGTTGTCGTTGAACAAAGGACTCCCTAATTTTCGTTTCTAAACGGAGAAGGTGGTCAGTTGTTGAGTGCCTTTCCCGAAAACCAAACTGAAGGGCATCAATAACGTGATTTTCTTCCAGAAAGTGAGTGAGCCGCTTGTTGACCATCCGTTCAAAACATTTCCCGAGGCAGCTTGTCAAGGCAATTGGCCTGTAGCTTGCTGGTTCACTACGGTCTTTACCTGGCTTCAGTAGTGGGAGCATAATGGTTTCCTGCCACGCTACTGGAAAGTAGGATTCAAACCATATTTTATTGAAGAAATATAGTATGACTTTTAAGGTTCTTGGGGTCAGATGTCTTAACATTTCATAATGTATTCGGTCTGGTCCTGCAGCCCTACTGCTTCCCTGAGCAATCGCCAGAAGTAGTTCAGCCATGGAGAAAGGTGCATTATATGCTTCTTCATTACTCAAGTTTATCTTATTTATACTTTTTTCAGCCCGTTCTTTATACCTGAGGAATGATTCAGAGTACTGGGCTGAACTGGACACTTTGGCAAAATGTTCAGCTAGAATGTTTGCCTGCTCAGCAAGGTCTTTGTTTCCATCAAAAAGTGGCATGGGAAATGCACTTTACGCTCCACTCACGTTCCTGATCCTATCCCAAACCATTTTTGAGCTTACGTTACTACTTATGGAACTTACAAAGTCCTGCCATGAAGCGTTTTTCCACTGCCGTCTTATCTTGCGCGCCTCTGCTTTGAGTCGTTTGAAGTTTATTGGACATTCGGCAGTGGGGTAGCGTCTGAAACGGGACCATGCGCAGTTTTGCTTCTTTCGGGCGTCCCTGCAATCAGAGTTCCACCACGGCTTTGACCTTCTGGGGAGTGTCCCGGAGGACTCGGGAATAGACGCTTTTGCAGCTTCCAAGAGCCGTGAAGTTATTAGGCTGCAAGCTTCATCTGCACTCAAGTCCTGTATTTCGTGCAATTCGATTTCACATGCTTGTTCAAACAGAGACCAGTTGGCCTCCTCCAACTTCCACCTTTTGGTGCGCTCTGGTAGCATGGGTACTGCCGGTGTGGAGTCCAGAAAAACTGGGTAGTGGTCACTGCCGAGAGGATTTTGAAGTGTTGACCAAGTGGAAAAGGCACTTAGGGATGGCGTTGCAAGAGAGATGTCGATGCATGATTCGGTGCAGGTTGATGAGCATATGTAAGTGGGACTCCCATTATTGAATAAATGCAAAGGAGTTGCGGACACTACAGCCTCGATAAGTCGGCCTCGTGTGTCACTTCTTGCACTTCCACACAGTACATTGTGTGCATTGAGATCCCCCAGCAACAGGAAATGCTCAGGCAACTCATCTATGAGTCTGAACAGATCGTTTTGGGTCACTGGAACGGTTGGTGGAATATACAGGGAGGACATTGTGAGGGCTATTCCAATGTGCGTTCTTATGGCTACTGCCTCCAAAGTGGTTTGAAGCTTCAGTTCGTTTCTTGGAATCGACTGGGGAGTGACGATTGCCACTCCTCCTGAAGATACAAGTGAATTTGTCATGTCTTTGCGGTGAAGATTGTATTTTCTGAATGGATTATTGTGCACAGAAGATAAATGAGTTTCCTGAAGACAGATAATAGATGGTTGGGACTTCTCCAACAATTCGTGAATGTCATCTATGTTACACAATAGCCCACGACAGTTCCACTGTATTATTTGCACCATACCAGTCTTCTTGGGTTTGATCTCCTGTATTCAAGGAGGTGTGGGTGAGATCACGTCCATCTCCTCCTCTGCCTCTTTTCCACTGTCTCCTGTTGGACGCTTAGGCTTTCCGCGGCCCATTGGTACCCTTCGAGGGTCGGGGGGTTCCCCAGGCCATTGCCGGGCAGGAGCCGCACCTGCAGCAGTGCCACTTCCCGGCGGCGCCTTCTTCTGGGGCGTGTCGACCGTCCCCCGAGAAGGGGGAGCCGACCGTGCAGCCGGGGTAGGACCCGCTGAGTTGCGTGCTAGCCCCGAAGCCTCCTCCACCCCATCGGTAGCCGGTACACCGGCTTCTGGCCCGACTTGTGTCGAGGGCTGCGGGACTGAGCAGCCTGCTGAGTGGTCCACTCGGTCCAGCGGCGTGGACTGAGTCAGTGCCGGGCGTTGGGGCAGCCCAGCCTATGGGACAGCAGGGGGCCGTATCGCTGACACCAGGTCCTTAAGCTCGACCTGCGTGCCTACAGACACCAGAGATGGCGCCGGACCCCGCCGCAAAAGTTCCTTTTTGCGGAAGCTTAGCCTTCTCTTAGCCTCAGGGTAAGATAGATTCTGTGTCGTCTTGATGGTCATTACATCTTTCTCATTCTTCCAGACCGGACATGATCTCGAGTACGCACCGTGGTTGCCAGAACAGTTAACGCAGTGGGGTTCTTTTTCGCATCTTTCGTTCTCGTGCGCTTTTCCTCCACACCTAGCGCATAGGGGTTTGCCGCGACAGGATCCAGACCCGTGACCAAACCGTTGGCACTGAAAGCAGCGCCTTGGGTTTGGAATGTAGGGCCGCACTTTGCAACGCAGATAGTACAGTTGAAGGTTAAGACAACATGTTTGGTCTTAATTTCTTCTCCATTTTTCCTGATCAGTGTTCTGCGTGCTGCAACCACCCCTTGTTCTGCAAGTTCGTTTTCTATCTCCGCGTCAGAGCAGTGAAACAGCTCGGACTCGGAGACCACGCCTTTAGAGAAATTTAGTGAGCGGTGCGTAGTCACTGTCACGTTCGTGTCGTTGATTTTTGAGAGTTCCATGATTTTTGCGCTCTGTTCTTTGGTGTGCACTTCTACCAGTACATCTCCATTCTGGAGTTTCCTGGCGTTGTAGTTTGTCCCCACTAGTTGATTGAGGGCCTTGGCAATTGCAAAGGGAGACTTTGTCAGCATTGGCTCCTCTACTCCTTGAACGACAAAAAATTGTGAGAAGTTGTCACTGTTTTTTTGCGGCAGGTACTGAGAAATGACTTCGGTCCGGGCCCTTTTCAGGGACCGATCAAGAAGTGTTCTACTTTTAGCCATGAATTTAGCTGCTCATTCGGTGGCCACGCTGGCCGCCCACCACGGAGCCCAACCAGGGGAGCGTGCAGGTAGTCACGCTAGCCATACGTGGCCGCTATAACTTCATGTAAAATATTCTAGGTAGGCCATTTTGCACAAAGTTAACCCTTGCCGCCTGAGGGTAAAAGGGAAAAAACAGGAAAAGAGTAGGCGATAGGACAGGCATGGAAAGATGACAGGACAGAAAAAGAGAGAGTGAGGGAGATAGGAAAAGGCGACTGGCTGCTTTCCCCAGGGCGGGTCAATCCTGGGGTACCGTCTGCAGGAAGCAGCGGCCAAAGTGGCGTGTTGCCGCCACCAGGGGGCCGTAAAGGTCCAAAACAACCCTGGCTTTGGCTCAGCCACCAGGATGCCCTTTTCCCTGGACACGGCTAAGCCACGCACAGCCGGGGCGTGGGTGGGTCCAACCCACATGGGCTCGGGGTCCGCGGTGTCGCCACTACCATCACCTTGAATAGACAAGGTGCCCCTGCGGGCATAAAGTGAAGAAAGAAGACGTCATGACCACCACCATGATCAATGCAGGCATCATGACCAGCACTACCAATCCTGCCCTCGTCCTTCAACAACCCCGGGAACCACCATCGTTTCGTGGGATCCCCCGGATAAGTCCCTGAGGACTGGATGGAGAAAGTGGAGCGCGTCCGCATCTTTAACAGTTGAGATGACGAAGAAACTTTCCGCCATGTTTTCTTCTATTTAGAAGATATGGCCCGAACGTGGTTTGAAAACCATGAAAGCTCCCTAACCGACTGGACTCTCTTAAAGAGGGAGTTCCTCAAAACATTCGCCACCGTCGTGCGGAAAGAACGAGCCGCCCTTTTGTTGGAAACGCGCACGCAAGACCCCAACGAAGGGGTCGTGATCTTCGTCGAAGAGATGAAGAGACTTTTCAGGCGTGCTGACCCTTGCATGGCGGAAGAAAAGAAGTTACGCTTCTTAATCCGCGGCGTGAAGGACGAACTGTTTGGTGGACTTGTCCGCAATCCACCCAAAACCATTGCCTAATCGTGACCGAAGCCAGCACAATTGGAAAGGCCCTCGAAATGCGTGCTAAGCCGTACGACCGCAACTTTGTCGACGCGGCGAGTGCGAACTACGTCGACAGCATGCGGATTCCGGCAGATGGCCTACGCGAGACTATCCGCGCAATAGTGAGGGAGGAGCTGCGCAAACTTCTCCCAACGCCGCCGCAACCGCAAGTCGCTTCTCTTACCGATGTCATTAGAGAAGAAGTGCAGCAAGCGCTGGGAACTTCAACGACGCCAGAAGCACCCCGCGAGCCGCAAGCGGTGGCCTACGCGGCTGCTGTCCGTCGCCCTCGTCCACCTGCGCCCTATCGTCACGAGGCTCCGTACCGTCGTCCCCTCTCGCCCGCCCGACCACCTGCGGTGCAAGCCCCCGCCCCAAGGAATACCGACGTGTGGCGAACGCCCGACAATCGTCCGCTGTGCTACCACTGCGGAGAGGCCGACCACATCTACCGTCGCTGCCTCTACAAGAGGCTCGGTATGCGAGGCTTCTCCGTCGACGCACCACGCGCCCGACCCGGCCAGCGCCCTACTGAGATCGAAGAATACCTCTCCAACACCAACCGAGGACCAGCCTGCTTCAACCGTTCACCGTCGCCCTACCCGTACCAGTCGCCGAACCACCGTAGCATTGTTCACTTATCATGTGGAAGGCCCCCCAGCCCACGCAGGGGAAACTAAAAGCAGCAACTTCTGGAGGTAAAGTTGCACGACCGCGGAAAATGAAAACCCTCCAACGACGCAGCGACTCGCTCAAGACCATCATTCACGGCATGTCCTCAGCCCGACGACCCGACCGAACCCTGACGAGACTTCCGGACACGACTACATGGCGCAACGCGTACCCGACATGACCGCACCTGCCGCTGAGAATACGACGAAGACGACGATGCATAGTGCCCGACCGTCAACACGTACAACCAGAGATACGATGCCACGACATACCCGGAACTTGAGGAAGGCGGCCTCCGACGTTCAGCTGTCCATTGATGGCTTTGATGTAGCCGCCCTCATAGACACGTGAGCTGACTACTCAGTAATGAGCGGACCATTTGCGTCTAAGCTGAAGAAAGTTATGACCAGATGGGACGGTCCACACATACGCACAGCAGGAGGCCACCTCGTGACGCCAAGTGGAACGTGCACATCGCGCGTCACCATAAACGGCACAACGTACGCTGCGGCGTTCGTCATTTTGCCTAACTGCTCCCGTGACGTAATTCTCGGAATGAACTTTTCGACGGACAACGGTGCAATAATTGATCTACAGGCCAAGTCTATAATATTTTCCTCCGATCACTGTGTGACGCCTGAACCGAACCCCGAAAACCGTGCTGCTGTAAGGATCGCTGACGATCATGTCACACGCCCCCCCCCCCCCGCGCAAGCTTGATGATCAGCGTCTACTGTGAAGATGCCTACGGTTCCTGATGTCTACGCTATCGTAGAGAGTGACCAAAGTTAGCTTCTCGGACGCGGTGTCCCTGTCGCAAGAGGCATGGCGCGCTTTCAGCAACGCCAATCCCACGTTTTGGTCACTAATTTCACCGACGAGTACCAGCATTTAAACAAGGGCGCTGCAATTGCGTTCCTCGAAAAGAAGCAAGTGACGTGATCTGGGTTGCCGAATTTGAACGCGCACCCGAAGATACCTTCAAGCTTCCGAATCCCTTCGACGTGAATCCGGCGTTACCGCAAGCAGAACGGAACAAATTATTGGCTTTGCTGCGCCGCTACAGGGAGTGTTTTTCGTCGAACTCAAAACTACGTGAGACACCTCTAGCGAAGCACCGAATAATAACCGAAGAGGGAGCCCGACCTACCCGACTGTCACCGTACCGCGTCTCTTCACACGAGCGGGAAGCCATCCGGACTCAAGTCGACCACATGCTCAGCGACGACATTATACAGCCATCGAAAAGCCCCTGGGCTGCGCCGGTCGTACTCGTGAAGAAAAAAGACGGCACATTAAGGTTTTGCGTTGACTACCGGTGACTGAACAAAATCACCAAAAAGGACGTGTACCCCTGCCACGAATCGACGACGCCCTCGACCACCTGTGCCATGCGAAGTACTTCTCATCGATGGATCTGAAGACCGGCTACTTGCAAATTCAGGTGGACGAGAGAGACCAAGAGAAGACCGCATTTATAACCACGGATGGCCTATACGAGTTCAAGGTGATGCCGTTTGGGCTGTGCACGGCGCCAGCAACGTTTAAAAGAGTCATGGACACTCTGCTAGCTGGCCTGAAGTGGCACACCTGCCTCGTATACCTCGACGACGTTGTGGTATTCGCCCGGACTTTCGACGAACACCTTGTAAGGTTGGAGTCTGTACTCGAGGCCATTCGTACGTCGGGGTTAACGCTGAAGCCCGAAAAGTGCCGTTTCGCGTACGACGAGCTCAAGTTTTTGGGCCATGTGGCCAACGCCGCGGGAGCCCTACCTGACCCGGCAAAAAACTTCAGCCATTGCGAACTTCCCAAGGCCGAAAGACTAGAAGGGCGCACGAAGATTTCTCGGACTGTGCGCATACTACCGGTGCTTCGTCGCAATCCGACAGGAAACACTCCGACGCCGACTGCCTGTCCCGCGCTCCCGTCGACCCATCAGCCTAAGACTCTGGTGAAGACAGCGCGTTCTTCGGAGTCGTGACGGAGAGGGACCAGCTGCCCAGCAGCGTGCCAACCCCGACTTACGCATCCTAATCGACTACCTTGAAGGATGCAACGTCGCCGTGCCTAGGACCATCAAACGCAACCTACCAGCATTCAGCCTGAAAAACTCCGTTCTCGTGAAGAAGAATTGCAGCCCCGGAACCAGAACGAATTATCTTCTTGTCGTCCCCGCAGACCTTCGCGACGAAATTTTAGAAGCGTGCCATGACGACCCAACTTCCGGACATCTCGGAACAGCCCGCACCATTGGAAAATTCAAGGCGAAGTGCTACTGGCCCCGCCTTACATCCGGCGTCACCCACTACGTCCGGAGCCACTGTCACTGCCAGCGACGAAAGACGCTACCGACGAGATCCGCCGGACTTCTGCAGCCGATCGCAACCCCATCGAGGTTCTTCCAACAGATTGGAATGGACCTTCTGGGTCCGTTCCTTACACCCCGATCCGAGAACAAGTGGATTGTCGTAGCGACAGGCGACATGACGCGCTACGCAGAGACCACCGCTCTTCCGAGGGGGACTGTACAAAAAGTCGCAAAGTTCTTCATAAGCCAAGTTGTACTGCGACATCGAGCCCCGGAAGTCCTAATCACGCACCGCGGAACGGCCTTTACTGCGGAGCTGATGCAAGGAATATTACGCTGCAGCAACACGGATCACCAAAGAACGACGGCGTACCACCCCCAAATGAACGGACTAACAGAACGTCTGGGAGGGCGTTGGGATCGCCGAGGTGAGCAGTCGTTTTCACATTGGCTCTGTGTTTCATACCGAATTACGCAGTGATATTTGGATCAAACCTTGGTTTTTGTATTATCAATGTGTCCGCGAAGGTGATTAGGTTCGACCGATACCGATTTTTTATCAAAAGGTGTGTTTTTCGCCAATTTATCTAACTTTACCTACTCCGGCGCCACATGGACTCGCTAAGCCTAAGCGAACCCAGGGCTCGATTGGCCTAGCCCGTAGTCTTCGCCAACGACATGGTGACTTCCGCTCAATGAGCGGGGCCTTCGGAATCCAAAATGTGCGTGCAAGTGCAGGGCGAGGATATTTCGCCCGAAGAATACCACGACGAAGCTCGCTGGACCCAGGCCTACGATCGCATGTCAAGACTTCGGCAACGCGCTTCGAACGGTAAGCCTAACCGTCGAGACGGCAATACGAGCTCGAAATCGAATTTCTCTACGAGCGCCCGTGTATCGGCGATTCGTGCGGCACGCATGTCCGCCATGCCGACGGAGGATATCAAGATAGTGGTGAGGCCAAGGGGCGGCCTCGACACTCTCAAGGCCGGCACCACCAACGCGGCCGCGGCGATTTTGGCGGTGGCAGGCACTGAGAGCGCGGCGGGAACCAGGGACACTATATGACCCAACGTCCAGCAAAACATCATGGTAGTGAGCACTCCGAGCGAGGAAAACGCAGCGAAATACGCCCGAATTCAAGCGATTCAAGTACAAGGCAAGCTCCACGAAGTTGGCGCTTACAGCGCGGCGCCCCCCGACACCGTCAAGGGCGTCATACGCGGCATCCCGACGGACGACGGCGCCGCTGAAATAGACAGGGACGTCGTGAACGACCGCAAACCCCTCGCGGTCAGAGCCAAGCGCATCGGAAACACGACCACGGTTATCGTCGCGTTTCAAGGTGACAGGGTACCGCACTTCGTTCGTTACGGCGTTACCCTAATCCCGTGCAATCTTTATCGCAAGCAAATAGACGTGTGTCAGCAGTGCGGCAAAGTCGGCCACGGGCACGACCAACCCCGAGGACCACACATGTACCCCCAAGTGTAAACTGTGCGGAGGCGCGCTCACCCAACGGGCGACCGATTTTGCAAGGGCAAATTCAAGACGGCGTACGTCATCCGACGCCAGCAGTGGGAGCGTCGCGCCGCAGAGCAGCAGCAGCAACAGCCGCAGCTCTCGGCAAGCTCGTTCCCGTGTCTGGAAGGGTCACGTTCCCCAAGCAAGTCAAGGACTGCTTCCAGGAGTCGTGCATCAACCCGATGAAACAGCAGCTGCGACAAAAACAAGCGGAGCCTCAGCCGCAATAGGTCACCGTCACGCGATCGCGTGAGTTGGGGCGACGTAACTAAGAGCGGCAGCGGCAGAAGCATGCTGACCACGCCGCCACCGAGGCGAAAAGATGAAGCAATGGACCATCTCAAGGCAGCAAATGACTGGCGACAAAAACGGAACATCGAACTGGAAGCCTCGGTCAACAACCTGACCAAGGAAATCGCCGAGATACGCAAGTTACTGCGTATATCGAAACCCGCCGCTACGGACCCCACCCCCGCACCGACGCCATCCCCGACTCAGTCCCCAACCCCACCGCCGGTCACAGGGCCAAGACCGCAGATTATGCCCGAGGAGGAAATGTTAACGACCGAACCCTATGGACGAAACGGAGACTGAGCCCGTACCCAAGAAACGCGCGCTCGTGTCGTGGAGATCCCGAAGTGGAACAGCTCAAAGCAACACTTGAGGCATGGCTATAAGCCAAGTTTGACGCAAGATTTAACAAGCTGGAGGAGCTCATTATCACGTCTTTCAAGAAAATCGCAGCAAAATTCGAGTTCATCGAGCAGACCTTACGTCCAATCGTACGCCACCCGACCTTTGCACCAATGTTCGTGAACCATCCTTACAACCAAGAACAGCAGCAACCCTTACGCAATCATGACCGCCAACCCAACAGCATCAGTAAAGCCGCGGTCGCATCTTACGATCTGGAAGTTGAATTTCCACAGCTTTGATCACAAGAAGGCCGTAATACCACAGCACATAACGAAGGTTAACAGGAAATCAGACGTGATGGTGCATGCTCCAAGACGCGGTCGCTGTGGGCCCCTTCCCTCCCAGGGTACAAAGCACACATTAGCCCCGCCCAAGGCCGTGGCGTGCGTACTTTCGCCCGCAAGGGTCTCACCTTTGTGGAGCACACGATCAAGCAAGGAAACATCAAGACTGAGTTCACCTTTGCGGAGATCACCGAGCAAGCAACGCAAGGGCAGCCTGTTCCTGCTCAACGTTTACAGCAACCCCAAGCACATACACCCTAAATTCCGCTCCCTCCTCCACCAGGTCAGCACAAAGGCCAGGGGCAGTACGCTCGTGAGCGGTGGCGACTTTAACGGGTCGCACACAGCATGAGGCTACGTCCGACACACCATCAAGGGCATGGACCTGCTGCAAAGCGCCCTGGACAACAACTACGTACTCATCACGGACCTCGCCAACCCCACCAGGATAGGCAACTCCGTGGCAAGGGACACTACACCAGACCTCACTTTTGTCAAGAACGATCGAACGGGCAAGATGGCGTGGGGAAACACCGGAGTTGATCTTGGCAGTGACCACTACATTCTCGAGATCACGATACCCGGCCAGATCGGGGTTAACATCGTGCAACACAAATGGACAGATTGGGACTGGTTCCGACAGAACAAACCCAAGGATTGTCCGGTCATCTGAGACATAGGTGAATGGACCACCGCGCTTCGCAAAGCCATGCGATCAGCCACCAAAACCGTGGAGACCGACGAAGACATATTAAGCGTGGATAGCCGCCTGGCCCACCTCATCGAGGCCAAACGCTCCATCATGGAGCGCTGGAAGAAACAGAGACTGAACCGTAAACTGCGCAAGAAAGTGGCTGAGCCATCGAGATGCACTGCAAAGTCCTCTGCAGACAGCAGTGGGACGAGATCTGTAACAAGGCCGACGGACAATTACATCATGGCAGAACGTGGAACCTCCTACACCACCTGCTTGACGAGGCTGAAACCAAGTCACACCGACGAGACCGCCTCGACACAGCGGTGCAGCAGGAAGGTAAAGACGGCGTGCTCACGAAGCTGGAGGACAAATACCTACCTACCAGCCATACGGAGCGGCGCCCACCGTACGGAGGGTCACCCAATGCGTGGCTAGACCGGGACGTCACGATGGCGGAGGTGCGAGCTGCGGTGCACGAGCTAACAACCCGCTCGGCAGCCGGCCCGGACCTCGTTACGAACAAGATGCTCAAAAAACTAGACGACCCATAGATAGAGGCCCTTACCCAATACTGCATTGAGTTCTGGCGATCGGGCAGGCTGCCGTGCCAGTGGAAATGTGCCAAGACCATCCTGATCGCGAAACGGGGCAAGCCGCCAGACACAAACAACCTCCGTCCAATTTCACTCACCTCCTGTGTGGGCAAAGTGCTGGAGCACGTGATCGCGCGCCGATGGCAAGACTACCTTGAAAAGGAAGGCCTATATCCAGACTCCATGATAGGGTTTCGACATAAGCTGAGCACGCAAGACACCATGCTGCAGCTTAAGGCGGAAATAATCGATAAGGAACGCACGAGGAATAACAGGGTAATCCTTGGCCTGGATTTCAAGAGTGCTTTCAACAAGGTAAGGAAAGAGTGCTTTCGGCGATTTTGGCACAAGTCTCCAAGTTGAACATGGGCGAAACCAGGTATAACTACATCAAGGACTTCCTTATGGATCGGACGGTAGAACTCCACGCTGGGGACCTACAGCTTAAAGAGAAGATGCTCAGCAGCACAGGCACGCCGCAAGGATCGGTCGTCTCACCGTTCCTCTTCAACCTCGTCATGATCGGGGTTGCGGAGGCGCTGGCGCGAACGGGCGTCCGGCATACCATATACGCCGACGACATCACGCTGTGGCTCGCCGGCGGCAGCGACGCATACATCGAGAGTCAACTGCAAGCGGCAGTCACCGCCATCGACCAGCACCTCGTTGGTACCGGCCTGGTCTTCGCGTGCTCGCACCGAAACTAGTTGTGCTCGCACCGAAGCGCAGGGACAATACACCACAGCGCGAAGCCAACCGTATCAAAATAGTCACCGAATCGGGGAAACGTATCCCCGAAGTAACAAGAACCAAGGTTTTGGGTATGATCATTGGCAAGAACAACAGCAACGGTGAAACCCTTGCCAAACGCAACAGCAAGACAGCCGAGGCAATTCGCCTCATTCACCGCATTTCTTTGAGAAGAACGGGCATGAAGGAGGACAACCTCATGAGACTCGTCCAGTCCTTCGTCATCAGTCACATTACGTACGTGGCCGTGTACCATAACTGGAGGGTCATGGAACGGGCCAAGATCAATACACTCATATGTAAGGCTTACTAATCGGCACTGGGCCTCATGGAAACCACGTGCACGGCGCGCTTACTACAACTAGGAGTGCACAATACCCTGGAAGAAATCATAGAGGCGCAGTTGTTGGCACAGCTGGAACGTCTCTCCACGACAAAGACGGGACGCGAAATCCTCAAGAACCTTGGCTACAACCCACGCACGCCGGACAGGCCACAGCGCGACATAAACGAGGAAGCGATGGCGCACATATGCGTTGACCCAGTACCTAGGAACGTGCACCCGGAGCACAACAAGGAGAGGCGTGCAGCGCGGGCCAAAGCCCTCATCGAGATGCACGCCCAAGACGGGCACGCGCGTTACGTCGACGCAGCAGAGTACCAGCAAGAAGGCTACATCGCGGTCGCCGTTAAGGTTTCGACGGGCACAAGACCACGACTGCGAGTGTACGGTGCACCGAAGCCACGGACGCCGAGGAGGTCTCCATCGCCCTAGCCATCTCCGAGGTTGAGTGCCGTACAGTGCTCTGTGACTAGAATGGCCGTACGCAACTACGCTAAAGGTCGCGTTTGCGCCAAGGCGGCCGCCATCATCGGCAAGGCAGTGAAGTTCGTGTCAAGTGGTTTCCCGCGCACATGGGCGAATGCGCAACTGCACCCAACCACAACGAGACGGCACACTCGGAGGCGCGAGCACATAACCTTCCGCTCCTCCGAGACCGACCGTCCGTGGTAGTTCGCGAACAAAGATCGCCTCGTTAGCTACGAGATCACCAAGGCCTACCGCCTGGCTCGACGGGTTATGCCACCCCCCACCATGGCCTGAGCCGGGAGGAGGCAGTTCTACTACGACAGCTCCAGACTGGGTCCATCCTCGCTCCGGCAACGCTGCACAGGTTTCATCCAGAACTTTATTTGACGGGCGTGTGTCAAGTGTGTGGTGTGGGTCTGGCAGACCAGTGGCAGGTTTTCTGGGACTGTGCCCGGTTTCCAAACGAAGCTCAACCAAGAAGTTATCCGCCGCAGCTCCAGGACGCTGCACGCTGTTGCAACAAGGACACTAAGCTCTGGGCCGTCCAACAAGCCCGGGGTGTGCTTGAAAAGCACAGACCAGGCGACTCGGTAACGGGAAGCGTTGGCGCTGCTCCTAGTAACGGCAATCCCTAGGACGACGCCGCGCCCGCGTCGCGGCCCTTAGTCGTTTTGCACAAATAAAGTTTATAGTACTTCTACTCCTATTCTTATACAGAACGTCTGAACAAGACAATCGCAGATATGCTGTCAATGTACGTCGACGTTGAACTTAAGACTTGGGACGAAGTGCTCCTGTATGTCACGTTTGCGTACAACACGGTTATCCAGGAAACTACGCAGATGACGCCGTTCGAGCTTGTCTACGGAAGACGGTCAACTACGATGCGTGACGCCATGCTTCCGCATGTAGAAGACGATGACCTCAACCCCGACGTCCAAGGATACCTTCAGCGTGCGGAGGAGGCCCGCCAGCACGCTCGAGTTCATACAACGGACCAGCAGCTGGTGGATGCCGGACGCTACAACTTCCGACGCCGAGTCGCCGAGTACCGCCCAGGGGATCGTGTTTGGGTTTGGACTTCTATCCGACGACGCGGACTCAGTGAGAAGCTTCTGCCACGGTATTTCGGACCCTACCAGATTCTACGACGTGTCGGCCAACTTACCTACGAGGTGATCCCCGATGGTGATTCCGGAACATCACGACGACGCACGCGGCCCGAAGTCGTCCACATGGTTCGCTTGAAACCTTACTATGCAAGATGACGGACTTATTTTTGTTATTTGTTCGCATTGTCTTTTGTTTTAGCATTGGGTCGATGCACTCTTAGAATGGGGGTGGGTAAGGCCGCGAACCATGTATGGGTTTGTTTATTTATTGTTTGTTTTTACTGCCCGTCCACGTCCGGCTCTGTTATCTGTGTCCCAAGCGAAGCGCGTCTTCCATTCTTTATTTTTATGCCGCATGGGCTATCTGATTCAGATAAGCAGGCTGTTTCGTCTTAACGTCACTAGCCCAGAATAATCTTCTCTGATCTACAATGTTCTGGATGTAAATCGACGGTTACAGAAACACTCGCGCCTAAAGATAAAAGCCTGCAGAGTAGACGCCGCGGCATTCGAATCACCGGAGCTCGCCTTCACACGTCACTTTGGTGACTGCTGCTTCGCCGCCTGTGTATTCTTTGAGTTGTTAGGGGAGCACAAGTTCGCTCCAATAACGGCCGGGCTGGAGGAGCGGCGGGCGCGCACTTTCATACGGCCTGCGCACCCAACAAGGAAACGATAAAGCAGATTCTTGACAGAGTGAGGGCGCTTCGAAGCAACCTTCTACCCTCCCAACCCTCTTTTTTCTTAGTCGACGCATCCACTCCGGCCGAGCGAGCCGACAACGCTTTCCGCACGTGTTTTGGACATGCCGCGGAATATCACCGGTACCAATGAATGCTGCTATATCTCACCAAAAAGAAGACTTGTTGTGCACTTCAGTTGCATGATTAAGAGTTTTAGCTGTATCTTTTTGACATTGCGCTCGCTCCCAGCGGTCCGCTCAGCCCGACCGGAGCGTGAGCAGCAGAAACGCGTTTAGCTAAGCGATAACCGTATCTCCCTCGGCGGGAAATCATTCGCGTCACTGGTCGTGCCCTGTGCGTGTGCAAAGCAAGGCATCATCCGAAAGGAAAAATAAGAACTGATATTTCAGTCACGGAAAATGCCGCGTTTATTGCCTGCCTCACCAGTTTCATATAATACAGTCGCTGATAAGATATGAAGGCCTCACATATTTTTCTTCATGTGCCCCGTGTTAAAATGTTTCTTTCAATTTTTTGATTAGGCGCTTCCGAGTGATAATGTTAAGCTGTTTGTTAGACCGAAAATTCAGAAGGGGGGAAGGAGTCGCCTATTTTAATGACGCACATGTAAATTTAGACAGACAGGAATCACGTGTAGCCACGACAGGGCTAGGGCAGTGGCAAATGCGCGCGCGCCGCCGCTCTACCCCGCCCGTGCTCTAGATCAACCGGCGAGGGTTAAGGTCCCTAAAATGACTAAGGTAGCGCCATCTTTAGATCTCGCCGCCTTTCGCCCTCGCCGGCGCTCCTTTCCTCCTTCGTTTTTTGCCATTTTCTTTTTCGCCGGCGAACGGCGCGTGCCATTGGCCAACAGAAAAGTCACGTGGGTTTTTTTTTTTTGGCTCCGCCGCCGGGTCATCTCGCCGATGCCTCGCTGCCTGGGACATTGCGCAACGCCGCCGCTGCGACGCCATTGCTGGCTTCCGAGCCACGGAGCGTGGCTAGAGTGTACTAGAAGTTTTAGAGTGGCCCGAGCGGCGGCCTCTCCCATTGCTCCGCCGGGTCGACTTTCACGCAGAAAATAAAACCGGTATAGCGGCGGCGCTGCTGTCGTCAACAACTGAACAGCCGGCGCTCCCCGGCACTAGCTCCCAGCCTGCGCGCGGCAATATTTGCGTTACTCGCTGCGGTGTTTTGCGCTTGCGAAGCTGATTTATTTTGAATTATGAGGTTTAACGCGCCGGCGCTACACAGGCGATGAGGCAAGTGGTACTGGAGGGCTCCGGATTAATTTTGACCACCTGGGGATTTTTAACGTGCGCCGAAATCCCGAAGACACGGGCGTTTTTCGCTTTTATCCTCCATCACAAAAGTAGCTGCCGTGGCCGGGAGTCGAACCTGCGCCTTTGGTCAGCTGATTTAGAAAGTTGACGCAAAACGTTATGACTTCGCTTGAGCAAACTTTAAACTAGTACGACCCGCCATAAAATTACCGACCTCCCTCCTCCCGCCCCCCTAGAGATAATTTCTCATTTTTATGCGTTTTCTGAAAACGTTAATTGTTGATATACAGTAATCTCCCGTTAACTCAAAGTCGTAAAATTAGCTGAAAATTTTCAGATAAGCGCGGAGTTTAGAGTTATGTCAAATGCAGAAAATTTGTAGCTATGTCCGTGAAATAACGGCTAGTGCTGCTAACAAAAGCACTATTGCACAGGGGAGATTTCGTAATAAAGGCAAAATAATTCGCAGGAAAAAGAAACTTTTTTTATTGCGGAAGAAAGAACTGTGTTGCGCTCGGCTGTTTCGCGTTCGCATCTGCATCGCAGAAAAGCGTACCCGAGAATTCTCAACGCATCCCATGAATAGGTGGTCGCCACGTTACATTCTACCTTGTTACAAAGCAGACGCAGCATGTATGTTGTTTCTGCCGTTGTAGGCACTTCTGGAGGCTCCTCCTCGTCCGCATGATCAGCTGCGTCGTCCACAGCTATCTTAATGATGTACGCGCCAGACAGCATTCATTCCGGCAACGGAGACGCGTAGTCCGTGTAAACTTGCACTTCACGATCGCTTTCGGTGAGTAGTGGGAGTAATCATTCGAACGGGGACCTTATCAGCTGCCTGCAGCGGACTTTACCTTGTGTCCTCTCTGCCAGTATTTCGGGGCATCCGTGGTCCTCCGAGAAAAACGTCTGGAGATAAAGCAGGCAAATGCGTAGCGCCTATAGGAGGTAAACACACGGCGAGAAAAAGTTTCGAGAAGATATTTTGAGATATAGCAGAGTTCGAGTTAAAGAGGGATTAATTTGACCGACAGGCACCAGGAATGTTCTTCCCTTCCCCTTCTAGTCTGCGCATGAAGTAAAAGCGGCGGGGCGCACATTCTATGCTGCAAAAAGTTTACTGTTTTTTTTACGTTCCTATTTGGAACGAAAATACCAAAAGCCTTCTTCTGGGATGCCCTACCGTTGATGCTTGTACTATTGTTAGTGGGCTTTCTTATTTTATTAACCTGCTATGTCGCATGCAGGCAATTGGTAAGGAAGTGTGCACTGAAAACGAAGTGCCAAGTATGCAGGGCCAATCCTACATGCCAGGGGACGATGCCGCTGTGTTTACTACCTCTTGTAATTTGGGGGTACTTGTGAATCCTTCCGCGCATTTTTAAAGTTTACTAGCGATCTCTAGGACGTTTTTACCAGTTGCTTCACCGACAAGGAGCTCCACCATGACAGCGTTATGAATGTGCTGCAGCCCTTATTCACAACAAACACCTTAACGGCGTCGGCGTTGCGACCAGCTCGTGAGACCTTGACAGCAAATTTGGTTTGGTTCTGTATACATCGTGACACGGATTTATTTTTACATAAAATTTTTGACAGTTCCGTGATTACATGCGAAGGTGGGAGCAACACCTTAAACTTAGCCGTTGCTAATGATCGAGGGCGAGTTATGAAAATGCGTTGGCCAAAAATGTCAATTTAAATCTCGATGTTAGCGTTATTCCGAAACTTTTACATGTGTAGACTTTGTGCATGATTTCCTCCGCTAAATTTCATTTGCTGGGCTATTAAAAATGAAAACAAAATGTGTATTTGTTCCAGTTCCGTTTATTTGAACCTCCATGTTAGCGTTCTTGAACCTTTACCTCTATAGTAGACGTGTTATATTGCATTTTTTTCGCGGTCAATATATTTCCTTATCTATGTTTTGCATTTGTTTTATGCGCGTGTAATTGTACCCTCAGCATACTTGTGAATTAAATTTGTGTTAATTTGATTCAACTCCTTTCTTGATCGAATCAGGTGAATGGTGGTGCGATTAATAGAACTTTGCGGGACGGTCATTGGGACAACTGAGCTAACCACTGGGCTAACCCCTTTTTAGTTAAAAAGATATCTCGCTTGCGCGTGTCATTTTCGTTCGGCCACCACGGTGACCCGTAATTATCCCAAGTGGGCCACTATTTAAATACTGCTATAATAACAACTCACGCAATAAAAAAACCAAACAAACGCAACTTGTGATATTCACCCACATAACTGCAGTCCGAGTGTAAATTGCAAGACAATAACTAAGAAATTCTTCTGAGAAGCTATCATCCCAGTCCTCATATTTTTTCGTGTCATGTCCATCAAGCAGCACAATAAGGACACAATCATAAAGCAATCATGAACTGGTTCATATTGCGCAATTCAACGCAAAATACTTTTAAATGCAGAGCATTTCTTTAACTCATATGTAGCGTCCGCCGTCCGTCCGCAACAGCTCAGCGCGCAGGGGCGCCCTCTCCCCCACTCCTCTCCCGCATCACGCTACCCTCCTGGCTCTCAACAACGGGTCCGCAACCCTCCCTTTACACTACATAAAAAATAATAATAGTTATCGGCGCCTGGTTTCGATCGCTCCCACGACCCTGTGGGCGGAACGTGAGGTACATGGTGCTCTTCCCACTGCGCCACAAAAGCGACACAGAATCAAAGGGTACGAACGCACCTTATATCCTTGACTCATTCAAACTACGTCAAGAAGCTGCTGATACACGGCACCAGTTGCATCGATCTCGTCTTCACCAGTTGCTGCAACGCACGACCACTGCTTAAAGACCCCTTAACAGTAC